>NW_026893228.1:27500-30000 GCF_033815535.1 Pezoporus flaviventris | reverse complement strand
AACTTCTCTGCTCGTTGCTCTTGGCTGCCCAGCAGCACAGTCAGTAGAGCACGAACGTCTGGCCTCTGCTCTCAGAGCCGAAGAGCCAGGAGGGAAAGCATGTGCTGGGCATCTTCAGCACACAGTCAGCTTTGCAACGGTGTCACCATCATTGCTGTCGCTCCTCGCTTTCATACCGAAAGGTCCATTTGAAAGCGCCCTCTTCGGAGCTTGCTCTCGGCTGCCCAGCAGCACAGTGAGTAGAGCACGAACGGTTGCCGTCTGCTCCCACAGTCGAAGAGCCAGGAGGGAAAGCATGTGCTGGGCATCTTCAGCACACAGTCAGCTTTGCAACGGTGTCACCATCATTGCTGTCGCTCCTCAGTGTCATACCTAAAGGTCCATTTGAATGCACCCTCTTCAGAGCTTGCTCTCAGCTGCCCATCAGCACAGTGAGTAGAGCACGAACAGTTGCCGTCTGCTCCCACAATCGAAGAGCCAGGAGGGAAAGCTGGTGCTCTGAATCTTCTGCACACAGTCAGCTTTGCAACAGTGCCTCCATCATTGCTGTCGCTCCTCACTTTCATACCGAGAAGTTCATTTGAATCCAACTTCTCTGCTCGTTGCTCTTGGCTGCCCAGCAGCACAGTCAGTAGAGCACGAACGTCTGGCCTCTGCTCACAGAGCCCAAGAGCCAGGAGGGAAAGCATGTGCTGGGCATCTTCAGCACACAGTCAGCTTTGCAACGGTGTCACCATCATTGCTGTCGCTCCTCGCTTTCATACCTGAAGGTCCATTTGAATGCACCCTCTTCGGAGCTTGCTCTCGGCTGCCCAGCAGCACAGTGAGTAGAGCACGAACGGTTGCCGTCTGCTCCCACAGTCGAAGAGCCAGGAGGGAAAGCATGTGCTGGGCATCTTCAGCACACAGTTAGCTTTGCAACGGTGTCACCATCATTGCTGTCGCTCCTCGCTTTCATACCTAAAAGTCCACTCGAATGCAACCTCTACGGAGCTTGCTCTGAGCTGCCAAGTAGCACAGCGATTAGAGCACGAACGTCTGGCCTCTGCTCCCAGAGCCGAAGAGCCAGGAGGGAAAGCATGTGCTGGGCATCTTCAGCACACAGTCAGCTTTGCAACGGTGTCACCATCATTGCTGTCGCTCCTCGCTTTCATACTTAAAAGTCCATTTGAATGCAACCTCTCCGAAGCTTGTTCTCGGCTGCCCAGGGGCAGAACGATTAGTGCACGAACGTCTGGCTTCTGCTCCCAGATCCGAAGAGCCAGGAGGGAAAGCATGTGCTGGGCATCTTCAGCACACAGTCAGCTTTGCAACGGTGTCACCATCATTGCTGTCGCTCCTCGCTTTCATACCTAAAGGTCCATTTGAATGCACCCTCTTCGGAGCTTGCTCTCGGCTGCCCAGCAGCACAGTGAGTAGAGCACGAACGGTTGCCGTCTGCTCCCACAGTCGAAGAGCCAGGAGGGAAAGCATGTGCTGGGCATCTTCAGCACACAGTTAGCTTTGCAACGGTGTCACCATCATTGCTGTCGCTCCTCGCTTTCATACCTAAAAGTCCACTCGAATGCAACCTCTACGGAGCTTGCTCTGAGCTGCCAAGTAGCACAGCGATTAGAGCACGAACGTCTGGCCTCTGCTCCCAGAGCCGAAGAGCCAGGAGGGAAAGCATGTGCTGGGCATCTTCAGCACACAGTCAGCTTTGCAACGGTGTCACCATCATTGCTGTCGCTCCTCGCTTTCATACTTAAAAGTCCATTTGAATGCAACCTCTCCGAAGCTTGTTCTCGGCTGCCCAGGGGCAGAACGATTAGTGCACGAACGTCTGGCTTCTGCTCCCAGATCCGAAGAGCCAGGAGGGAAAGCATGTGCTGGGCATCTTCAGCACACAGTCAGCTTTGCAACGGTGTCACCATCATTGCTGTCGCTCCTCGCTTTCATACCTAAAGGTCCATTTGAATGCACCCTCTTCGGAGCTTGCTCTCGGCTGCCCAGCTGCACAGTGAGTAGAGCACGAACAGTTGCCGTCTGCTCCCACAATCGAAGAGCCAGGAGGGAAAGCTGGTGAAAGCTTAGGGTTAGGGTTAGGGTTAGGGTTAGGGTTAGGGGTTAGGGTTAGGGGTTAGGGTTAGGGTTAGGGTTAGGGTTAGGGGTTAGGGTTAGGCTTAGGGTTATGGTTAGGTTTAGGGTTAGGGTTAGGGGTTAGGGGTAGGGTTAGGGGTAGGGTTAGGGTTAGGGTTAGGGTTAGGGTTGGGTTAGGGTTAGGGTTAGGGTTAGGGTTGCCGTCTGCTCCCACAGTCGAAGAGCCAGGAGGGAAAGCATGTGCGGGGCATCTTCAGCACACAGTCAGCTTTGCAATGCTGTCACCATTATTGCTGTCACTCCTCGGTTTCATACCGAAAAGTACATTTGAATGCAACCTCTCCAAAGCTGCTTCTCAGCTGCCCAGAAGCTCAGCGATTAGTGCACGAACGTCTGGCCTCTGCTCCCAGCGCCGAAGAGC
>NW_026893227.1:47500-52500 GCF_033815535.1 Pezoporus flaviventris | reverse complement strand
CCTAAAAGTCCACTCGAATGCAACCTCTACGGAGCTTGCTCTGAGCTGCCAAGTAGCACAGCGATTAGAGCACGAACGTCTGGCCTCTGCTCCCAGAGCCGAAGAGCCAGGAGGGAAAGCATGTGCTGGGCATCTTCAGCACACAGTCAGCTTTGCAACGGTGTCACCATCATTGCTGTCGCTCCTCGCTTTCATACTTAAAAGTCCATTTGAGTGCAACCTCTCCGAAGCTTGTTCTCGGCTGCCCAGGGGCAGAACGATTAGTGCACGAACGTCTGGCTTCTGCTCCCAGATCCGAAGAGCCAGGAGGGAAAGCATGTGCTGGGCATCTTCAGCACACAGTCAGCTTTGCAACGGTGTCACCATCATTGCTGTCGCTCCTCGCTTTCATACCTAAAGGTCCATTTGAATGCACCCTCTTCGGAGCTTGCTCTCGGCTGCCCAGCTGCACAGTGAGTAGAGCACGAACAGTTGCCGTCTGCTCCCACAATCGAAGAGCCAGGAGGGAAAGCTGGTGAAAGCTTAGGGTTAGGGTTAGGGTTAGGGTTAGGGTTAGGGTTAGGGGTTAGGGTTAGGGGTTAGGGTTAGGGTTAGGGGTTAGGGTTAGGGTTAGGGTTATGGTTAGGTTTAGGGTTAGGGTTAGGGTTAGGGTTAGGGGTAGGTTTAGGGTTAGGGTTAGGGTTAGGGTTAGGGTTGCCGTCTGCTCCCACAGTCGAAGAGCCAGGAGGGAAAGCATGTGCGGGGCATCTTCAGCACACAGTCAGCTTTGCAATGCTGTCACCATTATTGCTGTCACTCCTCGGTTTCATACCTAAAAGTACATTTGAATGCAACCTCTCCAAAGCTGCTTCTCAGCTGCCCAGAAGCTCAGCGATTAGTGCACGAACGTCTGGCCTCTGCTCCCAGCGACGAAGAGCCAGCAGGGAAAGCATGTGCTGGGCATCTTCAGCACACAGTCAGCTTTGCAACGGTGTCACCATCATTGCTGTCGCTCCTCAGTGTCATACCTAAAGGTCCATTTGAATGCACCCTCTTCGGAGCTTGCTCTCGGCTGCCCAGCAGCACAGTGAGTAGAGCACGAACAGTTGCCGTCTGCTCCCACAATCGAAGAGCCAGGAGGGAAAGCTGGTGCTCTGAATCTTCTGCACACAGTCAGCTTTGCAACAGTGCCTCCATCATTGCTGTCGCTCCTCACTTTCATACCGAGAAGTTCATTTGAATCCAACTTCTCTGCTCGTTGCTCTTGGCTGCCCAGCAGCACAGTCAGTAGAGCACGAACGTCTGGCCTCTGCTCTCAGAGCCGAAGAGCCAGGAGGGAAAGCATGTGCTGGGCATCTTCAGCACACAGTCAGCTTTGCAACGGTGTCACCATCATTGCTGTCGCTCCTCGCTTTCATACTGAAAGGTCCATTTGAAAGCGCCCTCTTCGGAGCTTGCTCTCGGCTGCCCAGCAGCACAGTGAGTAGAGCACGAACAGTTGCCGTCTGCTCCCACAATCGAAGAGCCAGGAGGGAAAGCTGGTGAAAGCTTAGGGTTAGGGTTAGGGTTAGGGTTAGGGTTAGGGTTAGGGGTTAGGGTTAGGGGTAAGAGTTAGGGTTAGGGTTAGGGTTAGGGTTAGGGTTAGGGTTAGGGTTAGGGTTAGGGTTGCCGTCTGCTCCCACAGTCGAAGAGCCAGGAGGGAAAGCATGTGCTGGGCATCTTCAGCACACAGTTAGCTTTGCAACGGTGTCACCATCATTGCTGTCGCTCCTCGCTTTCATACCTAAAAGTCCACTCGAATGCAACCTCTACGGAGCTTGCTCTGAGCTGCCAAGTAGCACAGCGATTAGAGCACGAACGTCTGGCCTCTGCTCCCAGAGCCGAAGAGCCAGGAGGGAAAGCATGTGCTGGGCATCTTCAGCACACAGTCAGCTTTGCAACGGTGTCACCATCATTGCTGTCGCTCCTCGCTTTCATACTTAAAAGTCCATTTGAGTGCAACCTCTCCGAAGCTTGTTCTCGGCTGCCCAGGGGCAGAACGATTAGTGCACGAACGTCTGGCTTCTGCTCCCAGATCCGAAGAGCCAGGAGGGAAAGCATGTGCTGGGCATCTTCAGCACACAGTCAGCTTTGCAACGGTGTCACCATCATTGCTGTCGCTCCTCGCTTTCATACATAAAGTCCACTCGAATGCAACCTCTACGGAGCTTGCTCTGAGCTGCCAAGTAGCACAGCGATTAGTGCACGAACGTCTGGCCTCTGCTCTCAGAGCCGAAGAGCCAGGAGGGAAAGCATGTGCTGGGCATCTTCAGCACACAGTCAGCTTTGCAACGGTGTCACCATCATTGCTGTCGCTCCTCAGTGTCATACCTAAAGGTCCATTTGAATGCACCCTCTTCGGAGCTTGCTCTCGGCTGCCCAGCAGCACAGTGAGTAGAGCACGAACAGTTGCCGTCTGCTCCCACAATCGAAGAGCCAGGAGGGAAAGCTGGTGCTCTGAATCTTCTGCACACAGTCAGCTTTGCAACAGTGCCTCCATCATTGCTGTTGCTCCTCACTTTCATACCGAGAAGTTCATTTGAATCCAACTTCTCTGCTCGTTGCTCTTGGCTGCCCAGCAGCACAGTCAGTAGAGCACGAACGTCTGGCCTCTGCTCTCAGAGCCGAAGAGCCAGGAGGGAAAGCATGTGCTGGGCATCTTCAGCACACAGTCAGCTTTGCAACGGTGTCACCATCATTGCTGTCGCTCCTCGCTTTCATACCTAAAGGTCCATTTGAATGCACCCTCTTCGGAGCTTGCTCTCGGCTGCCCAGCAGCACAGTGAGTAGAGCACGAACGGTTGCCGTCTGCTCCCACAGTCGAAGAGCCAGGAGGGAAAGCATGTGCTGGGCATCTTCAGCACACAGTTAGCTTTGCAACGGTGTCACCATCATTGCTGTCGCTCCTCGCTTTCATACCTAAAAGTCCACTCGAATGCAACCTCTACGGAGCTTGCTCTGAGCTGCCAAGTAGCACAGCGATTAGAGCACGAACGTCTGGCCTCTGCTCCCAGAGCCAAAGAGCCAGGAGGGAAAGCATGTGCTGGGCATCTTCAGCACACAGTCAGCTTTGCAACGGTGTCACCATCATTGCTGTGGCTCCTCGCTTTCATACTTAAAAGTCTATTTGAGTGCAACCTCTCCGAAGCTTGTTCTCGGCTGCCCAGGGGCAGAACGATTAGTGCACGAACGTCTGGCTTCTGCTCCCAGATCCGAAGAGCCAGGAGGGAAAGCATGTGCTGGGCATCTTCAGCACACAGTCAGCTTTGCAACGGTGTCACCATCATTGCTGTTGCTCCTCGCTTTCATACCTAAAGGTCCATTTGAATGCACCCTCTTCGGAGCTTGCTCTCGGCTGCCCAGCTGCACAGTGAGTAGAGCACGAACAGTTGCCGTCTGCTCCCACAATCGAAGAGCCAGGAGGGATAGCTGGTGAAAGCTTAGGGTTAGGGTTAGGGTTAGGGTTATTGTTAGGGGTTAGGGTTAGGGGTTAGGGTTAGGGTTAGTGTTAGGGTTAGGGTTAGGGGTTAGGGTTAGGGTTAGGGTCATGGTTAGGTTTAGGGTTAGGGTTATGGTTAGGTTTAGGGTTAGGGTTAGGGTTAGGTTTAGGGTTAGGGTTAGGGTTAGGGGTAGGGTTAGGGTTAAGGTTAGGGTTAGGGTTAGGGGTAGGGTTAGGGTTAGGGTTGCCGTCTGCTCCCACAGTCGAAGAGCCAGGAGGGAAAGCATGTGCGGAGCATCTTCAGCACACAGTCAGCTTTGCAATGCTGTCACCATTATTGCTGTCACTGCTCGGTTTCATACCTAAAAGTACATTTGAATGCAACCTCTCCAAAGCTGCTTCTCAGCTGCCCAGAAGCTCAGCGATTAGTGCACGAACGTCTGGCCTCTGCTCCCAGCGCCGAAGAGCCAGCAGGGAAAGCATGTGCTGGGCATCTTCAGCACACAGTCAGCTTTGCAACGGTGTCACCATCATTGCTGTCGCTCCTCAGTGTCATACCTAAAGGTCCATTTGAATGCACCCTCTTCGGAGCTTGCTCTCGGCTGCCCAGCAGCACAGTGAGTAGAGCACGAACAGTTGCCGTCTGCTCCCACAATCGAAGAGCCAGGAGGGAAAGCTGGTGCTCTGAATCTTCTGCACACAGTCAGCTTTGCAACAGTGCCTCCATCATTGCTGTCGCTCCTCACTTTCATACCGAGAAGTTCATTTGAATCCAACTTCTCTGCTCGTTGCTCTTGGCTGCCCAGCAGCACAGTCAGTAGAGCACGAACGTCTGGCCTCTGCTCTCAGAGCCGAAGAGCCAGGAGGGAAAGCATGTGCTGGGCATCTTCAGCACACAGTCAGCTTTGCAACGGTGTCACCATCATTGCTGTCGCTCCTCGCTTTCATACCGAAAGGTCCATTTGAAAGCGCCCTCTTCGGAGCTTGCTCTCGGCTGCCCAGCAGCACAGTGAGTAGAGCACGAACGGTTGCCGTCTGCTCCCACAGTCGAAGAGCCAGGAGGGAAAGCATGTGCTGGGCATCTTCAGCACACAGTCAGCTTTGCAACGGTGTCACCATCATTGCTGTCGCTCCTCGCTTTCATACTTAAAAGTCCATTTGAGTGCAACCTCTCCGAAGCTTGTTCTCGGCTGCCCAGGGGCAGAACGATTAGTGCACGAACGTCTGGCTTCTGCTCCCAGATCCGAAGAGCCAGGAGGGAAAGCATGTGCTGGGCATCTTCAGCACACAGTCAGCTTTGCAACGGTGTCACCATCATTGCTGTCGCTCCTCGCTTTCATACATAAAGTCCACTCGAATGCAACCTCTACGGAGCTTGCTCTGAGCTGCCAAGTAGCACAGCGATTAGTGCACGAACGTCTGGCCTCTGCTCTCAGAGCCGAAGAGCCAGGAGGGAAAGCATGTGCTGGGCATCTTCAGCACACAGTCAGCTTTGCAACGGTGTCACCATCATTGCTGTCGCTCCTCAGTGTCATACCTAAAG
>NW_026893227.1:35000-40000 GCF_033815535.1 Pezoporus flaviventris | reverse complement strand
TAGGGTTAGGGTTGGGTTAGGGTTAGGGTTAGGGTTGCCGTCTGCTCCCACAGTCGAAGAGCCAGGAGGGAAAGCATGTGCGGGGCATCTTCAGCACACAGTCAGCTTTGCAATGCTGTCACCATTATTGCTGTCACTGCTCGGTTTCATACCTAAAAGTACATTTGAATGCAACCTCTCCAAAGCTGCTTCTCAGCTGCCCAGAAGCTCAGCGATTAGTGCACGAACGTCTGGCCTCTGCTCCCAGCGCCGAAGAGCCAGCAGGGAAAGCATGTGCTGGGCATCTTCAGCACACAGTCAGCTTTGCAACGGTGTCACCATCATTGCTGTCGCTCCTCAGTGTCATACCTAAAGGTCCATTTGAAAGCGCCCTCTTCGGAGCTTGCTCTCGGCTGCCCAGCAGCACAGTGAGTAGAGCACGAACGGTTGCCGTCTGCTCCCACAGTCGAAGAGCCAGGAGGGAAAGCATGTGCTGGGCATCTTCAGCACACAGTCAGCTTTGCAACGGTGTCACCATCATTGCTGTCGCTCCTCAGTGTCATACCTAAAGGTCCATTTGAATGCACCCTCTTCAGAGCTTGCTCTCGGCTGCCCAGCAGCACAGTGAGTAGAGCACGAACAGTTGCCGTCTGCTCCCACAATCGAAGAGCCAGGAGGGAAAGCTGGTGCTCTGAATCTTCTGCACACAGTCAGCTTTGCAACAGTGCCTCCATCATTGCTGTCGCTCCTCACTTTCATACCGAGAAGTTCATTTGAATCCAACTTCTCTGCTCGTTGCTCTTGGCTGCCCAGCAGCACAGTCAGTAGAGCACGAACGTCTGGCCTCTGCTCTCAGTGCCGAAGAGCCAGGAGGGAAAGCATGTGCTGGGCATCTTCAGCACACAGTCAGCTTTGCAACGGTGTCACCATCATTGCTGTCGCTCCTTGCTTTAATACCTAAAGGTCCATTTGAATGCACCCTCTTCGGAGCTTGCTCTCGGCTGCCCAGCAGCACAGTGAGTAGAGCACGAACGGTTGCCGTCTGCTCCCACAGTCGAAGAGCCAGGAGGGATAGCATGTGCTGGGCATCTTCAGCACACAGTTAGCTTTGCAACGGTGTCACCATCATTGCTGTCGCTCCTCGCTTTCATACCTAAAAGTCCACTCGAATGCAACCTCTACGGAGCTTGCTCTGAGCTGCCAAGTAGCACAGCGATTAGAGCACGAACGTCTGGCCTCTGCTCCCAGAGCCGAAGAGCCAGGAGGGAAAGCATGTGCTGGGCATCTTCAGCACACAGTCAGCTTTGCAACGGTGTCACCATCATTGCTGTCGCTCCTCGCTTTCATACTTAAAAGTCCATTTGAGTGCAACCTCTCCGAAGCTTGTTCTCGGCTGCCCAGGGGCAGAACGATTAGTGCACGAACGTCTGGCTTCTGCTCCCAGATCCGAAGAGCCAGGAGGGAAAGCATGTGCTGGGCATCTTCAGCACACAGTCAGCTTTGCAACGGTGTCACCATCATTGCTGTCGCTCCTCGCTTTCATACCTAAAGGTCCATTTGAATGCACCCTCTTCGGAGCTTGCTCTCGGCTGCCCAGCTGCACAGTGAGTAGAGCACGAACAGTTGCCGTCTGCTCCCACAATCGAAGAGCCAGGAGGGAAAGCTGGTGAAAGCTTAGGGTTTGGGTTAGGGTTAGGGTTAGGGTTAGGGGTTAGGGTTAGGGGTTAGGGTTAGGGTTAGGGTTAGGGTTAGGGATTAGGGTTAGGGTTAGGGTTATGGTTAGGTTTAGGGTTAGGGTTAGGGTTAGGGTTAGGGGTAGGGTTAGGGTTAGGGTTAGGGTTAGGGTTAGGTTCAGGGTTAGGGTTAGGGTTAGGGTTAGGGGTAGGGTTAGGGTTAGGGTTAGGGTTAGGGTTGTGTTAGGGTTAGGGTTAGGGTTGCCGTCTGCTCCCACAGTCGAAGAGCCAGGAGGGAAAGCATGTGCGGGGCATCTTCAGCACACAGTCAGCTTTGCAATGCTGTCACCATTATTGCTGTCACTCCTCGGTTTCATACCTAAAAGTACATTTGAATGCAACCTCTCCAAAGCTGCTTCTCAGCTGCCCAGAAGCTCAGCGATTAGTGCACGAACGTCTGGCCTCTGCTCCCAGCGCCGAAGAGCCAGGAGGGAAACCATGTGCTGGGCATCTTCAGCACACAGTCAGCTTTGCAACGGTGTCACCATCATTGCTGTCGCTCCTCGCTTTCATACCTAAAGGTCCATTTGAATGCACCCTCTTCAGAGCTTGCTCTCGGCTGCCCAGCAGCACAGTGAGTAGAGCACGAACAGTTGCCGTCTGCTCCCACAATCGAAGAGCCAGGAGGGAAAGCTGGTGCTCTGAATCTTCTGCACACAGTCAGCTTTGCAACAGTGCCTCCATCATTGCTGTCGCTCCTCACTTTCATACCGAGAAGTTCATTTGAATCCAACTTCTCTGCTCGTTGCTCTTGGCTGCCCAGCAGCACAGTCAGTAGAGCACGAACGTCTGGCCTCTGCTCTCAGAGCCGAAGAGCCAGGAGGGAAAGCATGTGCTGGGCATCTTCAGCACACAGTCAGCTTTGCAACGGTGTCACCATCATTGCTGTCGCTCCTCGCTTTCATACCTAAAAGTCCATTTGAATGCACCCTCTTTGGAGCTTGCTCTCGGGTGCCCAGCAGCACAGTGAGTAGAGCACGAACGGTTGCCGTCTGCTCCCACAGTCGAAGAGCCAGGAGGGATAGCATGTGCTGGGCATCTTCAGCACACAGTTAGCTTTGCAACGGTGTCACCATCATTGCTGTCGCTCCTCGGTTTCATACCTAAAAGTCCACTCGAATGCAACCTCTACGGAGCTTGCTCTGAGCTGCCAAGTAGCACAGCGATTAGAGCACGAACGTCTGGCCTCTGCTCCCAGAGCCGAAGAGCCAGGAGGGAAAGCATGTGCTGGGCATCTTCAGCACACAGTCAGCTTTGCAACGGTGTCACTATCATTGCTGTCGCTCCTCGCTTTCATACTTAAAAGTCCATTTGAGTGCAACCTCTCCGAAGCTTGTTCTCGGCTGCCCAGGGGCAGAACGATTAGTGCACGAACGTCTGGCTTCTGCTCCTAGATCCGAAGAGCCAGGAGGGAAAGCATGTGCTGGGCATCTTCAGCACACAGTCAGCTTTGCAACGGTGTCACCATCATTGCTGTCGCTCCTCGCTTTCATACCTAAAGGTCCATTTGAATGCACCCTCTTCGGAGCTTGCTCTCGGCTGCCCAGCTGCACAGTGAGTAGAGCACGAACAGTTGCCATCTGCTCCCACAATCGAAGAG
This sequence comes from Pezoporus flaviventris, assembly GCF_033815535.1. NCBI lineage: Eukaryota > Metazoa > Chordata > Aves > Psittaciformes > Psittacidae > Pezoporus > Pezoporus flaviventris. Next base: position 36,688 of record NW_026893227.1, on the reverse strand, counting down.
CCAGGAGGGAAAGCTGGTGAAAGCTTAGGGTTTGGGTTAGGGTTAGGGTTAGGGTTAGGGTTAGGGTTAGGGGTTAGGGTTAGGGGTTAGGGTTAGGGTTAGGGTTAGGGGTTAGGGTTAGGGTTGGAGTTATGGTTAGGTTTAGGGTTAGGGTTAGGGTTAGGGTTAGGGGTAGGGTTAGGGTTAGGGTTAGGGTTAGGGTTAGGTTCAGGGTTAGGGTAAGGGTTAGGGTTAGGGTTAGGGTTAGGGTTAGGGTTAGGGGTTAGGGTTAGGGGTTAGGGTTAGGGTTAGGGTTAGGGTTAGGGTTAGGGGTTAGGGTTAGGGTTAGGGTTGGGTTAGGGTTAGGGTTAGGGTTGCCGTCTGCTCGCACAGTCGAAGAGCCAGGAGGGAAAGCATGTGCGGGGCATCTTCAGCACACAGTCAGCTTTGCAATGCTGTCACCATTATTGCTGTCACTCCTCGGTTTCATACCTAAAAGTACATTTGAATGCAACCTCTCCAAAGCTGCTTCTCAGCTGCCCAGAAGCTCAGCGATTAGTGCACGAACGTCTGGCCTCTGCTCCCAGCGCCGAAGAGCCAGGAGGGAAAGCATGTGCTGGGCATCTTCAGCACACAGTCAGCTTTGCAACGGTGTCACCATCATTGCTGTCGCTCCTCGCTTTCATACCGAAAGGTCCATTTGAATGCACCCTCTTCGGAGCTTGCTCTCGGCTGCCCAGCAGCACAGTGAGTAGAGCACGAACAGTTGCCGTCTGCTCCCACAATCGAAGAGCCAGGAGGGAAAGCTGGTGCTCTGAATCTTCTGCACACAGTCAGCTTTGCAACAGTGCCTCCATCATTGCTGTCGCTCCTCACTTTCATACCGAGAAGTTCATTTGAATCCAACTTCTCTGCTCGTTGCTCTTGGCTGCCCAGCAGCACAGTCAGCAGAGCACGAACGTCTGGCCTCTGCTCTCAGAGCCGAAGAGCCAGGAAGGAAAGCATGTGCTGGGCATCTTCAGCACACAGTCAGCTTTGCAACGGTGTCACCATCATTGCTGTCGCTCCTCGCTTTCATACCGAAAGGTCCATTTGAAAGCGCCCACTTCGGAGCTTGCTCTCGGCTGCCCAGCAGCACAGTGAGTAGAGCACGAACGGTTGCCGTCTGCTCCCACAGTCGAAGAGCCAGGAGGGAAAGCATGTGCTGGGCATCTTCAGCACACAGTCAGCTTTGCAACGGTGTCACCATCATTGCTGTCGCTCCTCAGTGTCATACCTAAAGGTCCATTTGAATGCACCCTCTTCAGAGCTTGCTCTCGGCTGCCCAGCAGCACAGTGAGTAGAGCACGAACAGTTGCCGTCTGCTCCCACAATCGAAGAGCCAGGAGGGAAAGCTGGTGCTCTGAATCTTCTGCACACAGTCAGCTTTGACCCAGTGCGTCCATCATTGCTGTCGCTCCTCGGTTTCATACCTAGAAGTTCATTTGAATCCAACTTCTCTGCTCGTTGCTCTTGGCTGCCCAGCAGCACAGTCAGTAGAGCATGAACGTCTGACCTCTGCTCCCAGAGCCGATAAGCCTGGAGGGAAAGCATGTGCTGGGCAACTTCAGCACACAGTCAGCTTTGCAACGGTGTCACCATCATTGCTGTCGCTCCTCGCTTTCATACCTAAAGGTCCATTTGAATGCACCCTCTCCGAAGCCTTCTCT
>NW_026893227.1:5000-15000 GCF_033815535.1 Pezoporus flaviventris | reverse complement strand
CACAGTGAGTAGAGCACGAACAGTTGCCGTCTGCTCCCACAATCGAAAAGCCAGGAGGGAAAGCTGGTGAAAGGTTAGGGTTAGGGTTGGGGTTAGGGTTAGGGTTAAGGTTAGGGGTTAGGGTTAGGGCTAGGGTTAGGGTTAGGGTTATGGTTAGGTTTAGGGTTCGGGTTAGGGTTAGGGGTAGGGGTTAGGGTTAGGCTAAGGGTTAGGGTTGGGTTAGCGTTAGGGTTAGGGTTAGGGTTAGGGTTAGGGGTAGGTTTAGGGTTAGGGTTAGGGTTAGGGTTAGGGTTAGGGTTAGGGTTGCCGTCTGCTCCCACAGTCGAAGAGCCAGGAGGGAAAGCAAGTGCTGCGCATCTTCAGCACACAGTCAGCTTTGCAATGCTGTCAACATTACTGCTGTCACTCCTCGGTTTCATACCTAAAAGTACATTTGAATGCAACCTCTCCAAAGCTGCTTCTCAGCTTCCCTGTAGCTCAGAGATTAGTGCATGAACTTCTGGCCTCTGCTCCCAGAGCCGAAGAGCCAGGAGGGAAAGCATGTGCTGGGCATCTTCAGCACACAGTCAGCTTTGCAACGGTGTCACCATCATTGCAGTCGTACCTCGCTTTCATAGCTAAAGGTCCATTTGAATGCACCCTCTTCGGAGCTTGCTCTCGGATGCCCAGCTGCACAGTGAGTAGAGCACGAACAGTTGCCGTCTGCTCCCACAATCGAAGAGCCAGGAGGGAAAGCTGGTGAAAGCTTAGGGTTAGGGTTAGGGTTAGGGTTATGGTTAGGGTTAGGTTTAGGGGTTAGGGTTAGGGTTAGGGTTAGGGTTAGGGTTATGTTTAGGGGTTAGGGTTAGGGGTTAGGGTTGGGGTTAGGGTTAGGGGTTAGGGTTAGGGTTAGGGTTTGGGGTTAGGGTTAGGGTTAGGGTTATGGTTAGGTTTAGGGTTAGGGTTAGGGTTAGGGTTAGGGGTAGGGTTAGGGTTAGGGTTAGGGGTTAGGGTTGGGTTAGGGTTAGAGTTAGGGTTAGGTTTAGGGGTAGGGTTAGGGTTAGGGTTAGGGTTAGGGTTTGGGTTAGGGTTAGGGTTAGGGTTAGGGTTAGGTTTAGGGTTGCCGTCTGCTCCCACAGTCGAAGAGCCAGGAGAGAAAGCATGTGCGGGGCATCTTCAGCACACAGTCAGCTTTGCAATGCTGTCACCATTATTGCTGTCACTCCTCGGTTTCATACCTAAAAGTGCATTTGAATGCAACCTCTCCAAAGCTGCTTCTCAGCTGCCCAGTAGCACAGCGATTAGTGCACGAACTTCTGGCTTCTGCTCCCAGATCCGAAGAGCCAGGAGGAAAGCATGTGCTGGGCATCTTCAGCACACAGTCAGCTTTGCAACGGTGTCACCATCATTGCTGTCGCTCTTCGGTGTCATCCCTAAAGGTCCATTTGAATGCACCCTCTTCGGAGCTTGCTCTCGGGCTGCCCAGCAGCACAGTGAGTAGAGCACGAACAGTTGCCGTCTGCTCCCACAATCGAAGAGCCAGGAGGGAAAGCTGGTGCTCTGAATCTTCTGCACACAGTCAGCTTTGCAACGGTGTCACCATCATTGCTGTCGCTCCTCGGTGTCATACCTAAAGGTCCATTTGAATGCACCCTCTTCGGAGCTTGCTCTCGGCTGCCCAGCAGCACAGTGAGTAGAGCACGAAACGGTTGCCGTCTGCTCCCACAGTCAAAGAGCCAGGAGGAAAGCATGTGCTGGGCATCTTCAGCATACAGTCAGCTTTGCAACGGTGTCACCATCATTGCTGTCGCTCCTCGCTTTCATACCTAAAGGTCCATTTGAATGCACCCTCTTCGGAGCTTGCTCTCGGCTGCCCAGCAGCACAGTGAGTAGAGCACGAACGGTTGCCGTCTGCTCCCACAGTCGAAGAGCCAGGAGGGAAAGCATGTGCTGGGCATCTTCAGCCCACAGTTAGCTTTGCAACGGTGTCACCATCATTGCTGTCGCTCCTCGGTTTCATACCTAAAAGTCCACTCGAATGCAACCTCTACGGAGCTTGCTCTGAGCTGCCAAGTAGCACAGCGATTAGAGCACGAACGTCTGGCCTCTGCTCCCAGAGCCGAAGAGCCAGGAGGGAAAGCATGTGCTGGGCATCTTCAGCACACAGTCAGCTTTGCAACGGTGTCACCATCATTGCTGTCGTCCCTCGCTTTCATACCGAGAAGTTCATTTGAATCCAACTTCTCTGCTCTAACCCTAAGCCTAAACCCTAAGCTTTCACCAGCTTTCCCTCCCTGGCTCTTCGATTGTGGGCGCAGACGGCAAATGTTCGTGCTCTAAGCACTGTGCAGCTGGGCAGCCGAGAGCAAGCTCCGAAGAGGGTGCATTCAAATGGACCTTTAGGTATGAAAGCGAGGAGCGACAGCAATGATGGTGACACCGTTGCAAAGCTGACGGTGTGCTGAAGATGCCCAGCACATGCTTTCCCTCCTGGCTCTTCGGATCTGGGAGCAGAATCCAGACGTTCGTGCACTAATCGTTCTGCCCCTGGGCAGCCGAGAACAAGCTTCGGAGAGGTTGCACTCAAATGGACTTTTAAGTATGAAAGCGAGGAGCGACAGCAATGATGGTGACACCGTTGCAAAGCTGACTGTGTGCTGAAGATGCCAAGCACATGCTTTCCCTCCTGGCTCTTCGGCTCTGGGAGCAGAGGCCAGACGTTCGTGCTCTAATCGCTGTGCTACTTGGCAGCTCAGAGCAAGCTCCGTAGAGGTTGCATTCGAGTGGAGTTTTAGGTATGAAACCGAGGAGTGACAGCAATGATGGTGACACCGTTGCAAAGCTAACTGTGTGCTGAAGATGCCCAGCACATGCTTTCCATCCTGGCTCTTCTACTATGGGAGCAGATGGCAACCGTTCGTGCTCTACTCACTGTGCTGCTGGGCAGCCGACAGAAAGCTCCGAAGAGGGTGCATTCAAATGGACCTTTAGGTATGACACCGAGGAGCGACAGCAATGATGGTGACACCGTTTCAAAGCTAACTGTGTGCTAAAGATGCCCAGCTCATGCTTTCCCTCCTGGCTCTTCTCTGTGGGTGCAGACGGCAACCGTTCGTGCTCTACTCACTGTGCTGCTGGGCAGCTGAGAGCAAGCTCCGAAGAGGGTGCTTTCAAATGGACGTTTAGGTATGAAAGCGAGGAGCGACAGCAATGATGGTGACACCGTTGCAAAGCTGACTGTGTGCTGAAGATGCCCAGCACATGCTTTCCCTCCTGGCTCTTCGGCTCTGGGAGCAGAAGCCAGACGTTCGTGCACTAATCGCTGAGCTACTGGGCAGCTGAGAAGCAGCTTTGGAGAGGTTGCATTCAAATGTACTTATAGGTATGAAACCGAGGAGTGACAGCAATAATGGTGACAGCATTGCAAAGCTGACTGTGTGCTGAAGATGCGCAGCACATGCTTTCCCTCCTGGCTCTTCGACTGTGGGAGCAGACGGCAACCGTTCGTGCTCTACTCCCTGTGTTGCTGGGCAGCCGAGAGCAAGCTCTGAAGATGGTGCATTCAAATGGACTTTTAGGTATGAAAGCGAGTAGCGACAGCAATGATGGTGACACCGTTGCAAAGCTGACTGTGTGCTGAAGATGCCCAGCACATGCTTTCCCTCCTGGCTGTTCGGATCTGGGAGCAGAAGCCAGACGTTCGTGCACTAATCGCTCTGCCCCTGGGCAGCCGAGAACAAGCTTCGGAGAGGTTGCACTCAAATGGACTTTTAAGTATGAAAGCGAGGAGCGACAGCAATGATGGTGACACCGTTGCAAAGCTGACTGTGTGCTGAAGATGACCAGCACATGTTTTCCATCCTGGCTCTTCGGCTCTAATAGCAGAGGCCAGACGTTCATGCACTAATCAGTGTGCCCCTGGGCAGCCGAGAACAAGCTTTGGAGACGTTGCATTCAAATGGACCTTTAGGTATGAAAGCGAGGAGCGACAGCAATGATGGTGACACCGTTGCAAAGCTGACTGTGTGCTGAAGATGCCCAGCACATGCTTTCCCTCCTGGCTCTTCGGCTCTGGGAGCAGAGGCCAGACGTTCGTGCTCTAATCGCTGTGCTACTTGGCAGCTCAGAGCAAGCTCCGTAGAGGTTGCATTCGAGTGGACTTTTAGGTATGAAAGCGAGGAGCGACAGCAATGATGGTGACACCGTTGCAAAGCTGACTGTGTGCTGAAGATGCCCAGCACATGCTTTCCCTCCTGGCTCTTCGGCTCTGAGAGCAGAGGCCAGACGTTCGTCTCTACTCACTGTGCTGCTGGGCAGCCAAGAGCAACGAGCAGAGAAGTTGGATTCAAATGAACTTCTCGGTATGAAAGTGAGGAGCGACAGCAATGATGGAGGCACTGTTGCAAAGCCGACTGTGTGCAGAAGATTCAGAGCACCAGCTTTCCCTCCTGGCTCTTCGGCTCTGGCAGCAGAAGGCAACTGTTCGTGCTCTACTCACTGTGCTGCTCGGCAGCCGAGAGAAAGCTCCGAAGAGGGTGCATTCAAATGGACCTTTAGGTATGACACCGAGGAGCGACAGCAATGATGGTGACACCGTTGCAAAGCTGACTGTGTGCTGAAGATGCCCAGCACATGCTTTCCCTCCCGGCTCTTCGGATCTGGGAGCAGAAGCCAGAAGTTCGTGCACTGACCGCTGTGCTACTGGGCAGCTGAGAAGCAGCTTTGGAGAGGTTGCATTCAAATGTACTTTTAGGTATGAAACCGAGGAGTGACAGCAATAATGGTGACAGCATTGCAAAGCTGACTGTGTGCTGAAGATGCCCCGCACATGCTTTCCCTCCTGGCTCTTCGACTGTGGGAGCAGACGGCAACCCTAACCCTAACCCTAACCCTAAACCTAACCCAACCCTAACCCTAAACCTACCCCTAACCCTAACCCTAACCCTAAACCTAACCATAACCCTAACCCTAACCCTAACCCCTAACCCTAACCCTAACCCTAACTAACCCCTAACCCTAACCCCTAACCCTAACCCTAACCCTAACCCTAACCCTTACCCTAAGCTTTCACCAGCTTTCCCTCCTGGCTCTTCGATTGTGGGAGCAGACGGCAACTGTTCGTGCTCTTCTCACTGTGCAGCTGGGCAGCCGAGAGCAAGCTCCGAAGAGGGTGCATTCAAATGGACCTTTAGGTATGAAAGCGAGGAGCGACAGCAATGATGGTGACACCGTTGCAAAGCTGACTGTGTGCTGAAGATGCCCAGCACATCCTTTCCCTCCTGGCTCTTCGGATCTGGGAGCAGAATCCAGACGTTCGTGCACTAATCGTTCTGCCCCTGGGCAGCCGAGAACAAGCTTCGGAGAGGTTGCACTCAAATGGACTTTTAAGTATGAAACCGAGGAGCGACAGCAATGATGGTGACACCGTTGCAAAGCTGACTGTGTGCTGAAGATGCCCAGCACATGCTTTCCCTCCTGGCTCTTCGGCTCTGGGAGCAGAGGCCAGACGTTCGTGCTCTAATCGCTGTGCTACTTGGCAGCTCAGAGCAAGCTCCGTAGAGGTTGCATTCGAGTGGACTTTTAGGTATGAAACCGAGGAGCGACAGCAATGATGGTGACACTGTTGCAAAGCTAACTGTGTGCTGAAGATGCCCAGCACATGCTTTCCCTCCTGGCTCTTCGACTGTGGGAGCAGACGGCAACCGTTCGTGCTCTACTCACTGTGCTGCTGGGCAGCCAAGAGCAACGAGCAGAGAAGTTGGATTCAAATGAACTTCTCGGTATGAAAGTGAGGAGCGACAGCAATGATGGAGGCACTGTTGCAAAGCCGACTGTGTGCAGAAGATTCAGAGCACATGCTTTCCCTCCTGGCTCTTCGGCTCTGGCAGCAGACGGCAACTGTTAGTGCTCTACTCACTGTGCTGCTCGGCAGCCGAGAGAAAGCTCCGAAGAGGGTGCATTCAAATGGACCTTTAGAGATGACACCGAGGAGCGACAGCAATGATGGTGACACCGTTGCAAAGCTGACAGTGTGCTGAAGATGCCCAGCACATGCTTTCCTTCCTGGCTCTTCGGCTCTAAGAGCAGAGGCCAGACGTTCGTGCTCTACTCACTGTGCTGCTCGGCAGCCGAGAGCAAGCTCCGAAGAGGGTGCATTTCAAATGGACCTTTAGGTATGAAAGCGAGGAGCGACAGCAATGATGGTGACACCGTTGCAAAGCTGACTGTGTGCTGAAGATGCCCAGCACATGCTTTCCCTCCCGGCTCTTCGGATCTGGGAGCAGAAGCCAGACCTTCGTGCACTAATCGTTCTGCCCCTGGGCAGCCGAGGAACAAGCTTCGGAGAGGTTGCACTCAAATGGACTTTTAAGTATGAAACCGAGGAGCAACACCAATGATGGTGACACCGTTGCAAAGCTGACTGTGTGCTGAAGATGCCCAGCAAATGCTTTCCCTCCCGGCTCTTCGGATCTGGGAGCAGAAGCCAGAAGAGAAGTTCGTGCACTAACCGCTGTGCTACTGGGCAGCTTAGAAGCAGCTTTGGAGAGGTTGCATTCAGATGGACCTTTAGGTATGAAAACGAGGAGCGACAGCAATGATGGTGACACCGTTGCAAAGCTGACTGTGTGCTGAAGATGCCCAGCACATGTTTTCCATCCTGGCTCTTCGGCTCTAAGAGCAGAGGCCAGACGTTCATGCAATAATCACTGTGCCCCTGGGCAGCCGAGAACAAGCTTTGGAGTCGTTGCATTCAAATGCACTTTTACATATGAAACCGAGGAGCGACAGCAATGATGGTGACACCGTTGCAAAGCTGACTGTGTGCTGAAGATGCCCAGCACATGCTTTCCCTCCGGGGTCTTCGGCTCTGGGAGCAGAGGCCAGACGTTCATGCTCTACTGACTGTGCCGCTGGACAGCCAAGAGCAATGAGCGGAGAAGGTGGATTCAAATGAACTTCTAGGTATGAAAGTGAGGAGCGACAGCAATGATGGACGCACTGGGTCAAAGCTGACTGTGTGCAGAAGTTTCAGAGCACCAGCTTTCCCTCCTGGCTCTTCGACTGTGGGAGCAGATGGCAACTGTTCGTGCTCTACTCACTGTGCAGCTGGGCAGCCGAGAGCAAGCTCCGAAGAGGGTGCATTCAAATGGACCTTTAGGTATGACACTGAGGAGCGACAGCAATGATGGTGACACCGTTGCAAAGCTGACTGTGTGCTGAAGATGCCCAGCACATGCTTTCCCTCCTGGCTCTTCGACTGTGGGAGCAGACGGCAACCGTTCGTGCACTACTCACTGTGCTGCTGGGCAGCCGAGAGCAAGCTCCGAAGGGGGTGCACTCAAATGGACCTTTAGGTATGAAAGCGAGGAGCGACACCAATGATGGTGACACCGTTGCAAAGCTGACTGTGTGCTGAAGATGCCCCGCACATGCTTTCCCTCCTGGCTCTTCGACTGTGGGAGCAGACGGCAACCCTAACCCTAACCCTAACCCTAAACCTAACCCAACCCTAACCCTAACGCTAACACTAACCCTAACCCTAACCCTAACCCTAAACCTAACCCTAACCCTAACCCTAACCCTAACCCTAACCCCTAGCCCTAACCCCTAACCCTAACCCTAAGCTTTCACCAGCTTTCCCTCTTGGCTCTTCGATTGTGGGGAGCAGACGGCAACTGTTCGTGCTCTGCTCACTGTGCAGCCGGGCAGCCGAGAGCAAGCTCCGAAGAGGGTGCATTCAAATGGACCTTTAGGTATGAAAGCGAGGAGCGACAGCAATGATGGTGACACCGTTGCAAAGCTGACTGTGTGCTGAAGATGCCCAGCACATGCTTTCCCTCCTGGCTCTTCGGCTCTGGGAGCAGAGGCCAGACGTTCGTGAACTAATCGCTGAGCTACTGGGCAGCTGAGAAGCAGGTTTGGAGAGGTTGCATTCAAATGTACTTTTAGGTATGAAACCGAGGAGTGACAGCAATAATGGTGACAGCATTGCAAAGCTGACTGTGTGCTGAAGATGCCCAGCACATGCTTACCTCCTGGCTCTTCGACTGTGGGAGCAGACGACAACCGTTCGTGCTCTGCACACTGTACTGCTGGGCAGCCGAGAGCAAGCTCTGAAGAGGGTGCATTCAGATGGACCTTTAGGTATGAAAGCGAGGAGCGACAGCAATGATGGTGACACCGTTGCAAAGCTGACTGTGTGCTGAAGATGCCCAGCACATGCTTTCCCTCCTGGCTATTTGGATCTGGGAGGAGAAGCCAGACGTTCGTGCTCTACTGACTGTGCTGCTGGGCAGCCAAGAGCAACGAGCAGAGAAGTTGGATTCAAATGAACTTCTCGGTATGAAAGTGAGGAGCGACAGCAATGATGGAGGCACTGTTGCAAAGCTGACTGTGTGCAGAAGATTCAGAGCACCAGCTTTCCCTACTGGGTCTTCGATTGTGGGAGCAGACGGCAACTGTTCGTGCTCTACTCACTGTGCAGCTGGGCAGCCGAGAGCAAGCTCCGAAGAGGGTGCATTCAAATGGACCTTTAGGTATGAAAGCGAGGAGCGACAGCAATGATGGTGACACCGTTGCAAAGCTGACTGTGTGCTGAAGATGCCCAGCACATGCTTTCCCTCCTAGCTCCTCCACTGTGCTAGCAGACGGCAACCGTTCGTGCTCTACTCACTGTGCTGCTTGGCAGCCGGAAGCAAGCTCCGAAGAGGGTGCATTCAAATGGACCTTTAGGTATGACACCGAGGAGCGACAGCAATGATGGAGACACCGTTGCAAAGCTGACTGTGTGCTGAAGATGCCCAGCACATGCTTTCCCTCCTGGCTCTTCGGCTCTGGGAGCAGAGGCCAGACGTTCGTGCACTAATCGCTGAGCTACTGGGCAGCTGAGAAGCAGCTTTGGTGAGGTTGCATTCAAATGTACTTTTAGGTATGAAACCGAGGAGTGACAGCAATAATGGTGACAGCATTGCAAAGCTGACTGTGTGCTGAAGATGCCCAGCACATGCATTCCCTCCTGGCTCTTCGACTGTGGGAGCAGACGGCAACCCTAACCCTAACCCTAACCCTAACCCTAACCCTAAACCTAACCATAACCCTAACATTAACCCTAACCCCTAACCCTAACCCTAACCCTAACCCTAAACCTAACCCCTAACCCTAACCCCTAACCGTAACCCTAACCCTAACCCTAAGCTTTCACCAGCTTTCCATCCTGGCTCTTCGATTGTGGGAGCAGACGGCAACTGTTCGTGCTCTACTCACTGCAGCTGGGCAGCCGAGAGCAAGCTCCGAAGAGGGTACATTCAAATGGACCTTTAGGTATGACACCGAGGAGCGACAGCAATGATGGTGACACCGTTGCAAAGCTGACTGTGTGCTGAAGATGCCCAGCACATGCTTTCCCTCCTGGCTCTTCGACTGTGGGAGCAGACGGCAACCGTTCGTACTCTACTCACTGTGCTGCTGGGCAGCCGAGAGCAAGCTCTGAAGAGGGTGCTTTGAAATGGACGTTTAGGTATGAAAGCGAGGAGCGACAGCAATGATGGTGACAGCATTGCAAAGCTGACTGTGTGCTGAAGATGCGCAGCACATGCTTTCCCTCCTGGCTCTTCGACTGTGGGTGCAGACGACAACCGTCCGTGCTCTACTCACTGTGCTGCTGGGCAGCCGAGAGCAAGCTCCGAAGAGGGTGCATTCAAATGGACCTTTAGGTATGAAAGCGAGGAGCGACAGCAATGATGGTGACACCGTTTCAAATCTGACTGTGTGCTGAAGGTGCCCAGCACATTCTTTCCTTCCTAGCTCTTCGAATCTGACAGCAGAAGCCAGACGTTCGTGCACTAATCGCTCTGCCCCTGGGCAGCCGAGAACAAGCTTCAAAGAGGTTGCACTTTAATGGACTTTTAAGTATGAAAGCGAGGAGCGACAGCAATGATGGTGACACCGTTGCAAAGCTGACTGTGTGCTGAAGATGCCCAGCACATGTTTTCCGTCCTGCCTCTTCGGCACTAAGAGCAGA
>NW_026893223.1:67500-70915 GCF_033815535.1 Pezoporus flaviventris | reverse complement strand
TAACCCTAAACCTAACCATAACCCTAACCCTAACCCTAACCCCTAACCCTAACCCTAACCCTAACCCTAACCCCTAACCCTAACCCCTAACCCTAACCCTAACCCCTAACCCTAACCCTAAGCTTTCACCAGCTTTCCCTTCTGGCTCTTCGATTGTGGGAGCAGAGGGCAACTGTTCGTGCTCTACTCACTGTGCAGCTGGGCAGCCGAGAGCAAGCTCCGAAGAGGGTGCATTCAAATGGACCTTTAGGTATGAAAGCGAGGAGCGACAGCAATGATGGTGACACCGTTGCAAAGCTGACTGTGTGCTGAAGATGCCCAGCACATGCTTTCCCTCCTGGCTCTTCGGATCTGGGAGCAGAAGCCAGACGTTCGTGCACTAATCGTTCTGCCCCTGGGCAGCCGAGAACAAGCTTCGGAGAGGTTGCACTCAAATGGACTTTTAAGTATGAAAGCGAGGAGCGACAGCAATGATGGTGACACCGTTGCAAAGCTGACTGTGTGCTGAAGATGCCCAGCACATGCTTTCCCTCCTGGCTCTTCGGCTCTGGGAGCAGAGGCCAGACGTTCGTGCTCTAATCGCTGTGCAACTTGGCAGCTCAGAGCAAGCTCCGTAGAGGTTGCATTCGAGTGGACTTTTAGGTATGAAAGCGAGTAGCGACAGCAATGATGGTGACACCGTTGCAAAGCTAACTGTGTGCTGAAGATGCCCAGCACATGCTTTCCCTCCTGGCTCTTCGACTGTGGGAGCAGACGGCAACTGTTCGTGCTCTACTCACTGTGCTGCTGGGCAGCCGAGAGCAAGCTCTGAAGAGGGTGCATTCAAATGGACCTTTAGGTATGACACTGAGGAGCGACAGCAATGATGGTGCCACCGTTGCAAAGCTGACTGTGTGCTGAAGATGCCCAGCACATGCTTTCCCTCCTGGCTCTTCGACTGTGGGAGCAGACGGCAACCGTTCGTGCTCTACTCACTGTGCTGCTGGGCAGCCGAGAGCAAGCTCCGAAGAGGGCGCTTTCAAATGGACCTTTCGGTATGAAAGCGAGGAGCGACAGCAATGATGGTGACACCGTTGCAAAGCTGACTGTGTGCTGAAGATGCCCAGCACATGCTTTCCCTCCTGGCTCTTCGGCTCTGAGAGCAGAGGCCAGACGTTCGTGCTCTACTGACTGTGCTGCTGGGCAGCCAAGAGCAACGAGCAGAGAAGTTGGATTCAAATGAACTTCTCGGTATGAAAGTGAGGAGCGACAGCAATGATGGAGGCACTGTTGCAAAGCTGACTGTGTGCAGAAGATTCAGAGCACCAGCTTCCCTCCTGGCTCTTCGATTGTGGGAGCAGACGGCAACTGTTCGTGCTCTACTCACTGTGCTGCTGGGCAGCCGAGAGCAAGCTCCGAAGAGGGTGCATTCAAATGGACCTTTAGGTATGACACTGAGGAGCGACAGCAATGATGGTGACACCGTTGCAAAGCTGACTGTGTGCTGAAGATGCCCAGCACATGCTTTCCCTCCTGGCTCTTCGGCGCTGGGAGCAGAGGCCAGACGTTCGTGCACTAATCGCTGAGCTTCTGGGCAGCTGAGAAGCATCTTTGGAGAGGTTGCATTCAAATGTACTTTTAGGTATGAAACCGAGGAGTGACAGCAATAATGGTGACAGCATTGCAAAGCTGACTGTGTGCTGAAGATGCCCCGCACATGCTTTCCCTCCTGGCTCTTCGACTGTGGGAGCAGACGGCAACCCTAACCCTAACCCTAACCCTAACCCTAACCCAACCCTAACCCTAACCCTAACCCTAACCCTACCCCTAACCCTAACCCTAACCCTAAAGCTAACCCTAACCCTAACCCTAACCCTAACCCTACCCCTAACCCTACCCCTAACCCTAAACCTAACCATAACCCTAACCCTAGCCCTAACCCCTAACCCTAACCCTAACCCTAACCCTAACCCCTAACCCTAACCCCTAACCCTAACCCTAACCCTAACCCTAACCCTAAGCTTTCACCAGCTTTCCCTTCTGGCTCTTCGATTGTGGGAGCAGAGGGCAACTGTTCGTGCTCTACTCACTGTGCAGCTGGGCAGCCGAGAGCAAGCTCCGAAGAGGGTGCATTCAAATGGACCTTTAGGTATGAAAGCGAGGAGCGACAGCAATGATGGTGACACCGTTGCAAAGCTGACTGTGTGCTGAAGATGCCCAGCACATGCTTTCCCTCCTGGCTCTTCGGATCTGGGAGCAGAAGCCAGACGTTCGTGCACTAATCGTTCTGCCCCTGGGCAGCCGAGAACAAGCTTCGGAGAGGTTGCACTCAAATGGACTTTTAAGTATGAAAGCGAGGAGCGACAGCAATGATGGTGACACCGTTGCAAAGCTGACTGTGTGCTGAAGATGCCCAGCACATGCTTTCCCTCCTGGCTCTTCGGCTCTGGGAGCAGAGGCCAGACGTTCGTGCTCTAATCGCTGTGCAACTTGGCAGCTCAGAGCAAGCTCCCGTAGAGGTTGCATTCGAGTGGACTTTTAGGTATGAAAGCGAGTAGCGACAGCAATGATGGTGACACCGTTGCAAAGCTAACTGTGTGCTGAAGATGCCCAGCACATGCTTTCCCTCCTGGCTCTTCGACTGTGGGAGCAGACGGCAACCGTTCGTGCTCTACTCACTGTGCTGCTGGGCAGCCGAGAGCAAGCTCCGAAGAGGGTGCATTCAAATGGACCTTTAGGTATGAAAGCGAGGAGCGACAGCAATGATGGTGACACCGTTGCAAAGCTGACTGTGTGCTGAAGATGCCCAGCACATGCTTTCCCTCCTGGCTCTTCGACTGTGGGAGCAGACGGCAACCGTTCGTGCTCTACTCACTGTGCTGCTGGGCAGCCGAGAGCAAGCTCCGAAGAGGGTGCATTCAAATGGACCTTTAGGTATGAAAGCGAGGAGCGACAGCAATGATGGTGACACCGTTGCAAAGCTGACTGTGTGCTGAAGATGCCCAGCACATGCTTTCCCTCCTGGCTCTTCGGCTCTGAGAGCAGAGGCCAGACGTTCGTGCTCTACTGACTGTGCTGCTGGGCAGCCAAGAGCAACGAGCAGAGAAGTTGGATTCAAATGAACTTCTCGGTATGAAAGTGAGGAGCGACAGCAATGATGGAGGCACTGTTGCAAAGCTGACTGTGTGCAGAAGATTCAGAGCACCAGCTTTCCCTCCTGGCTCTTCGATTGTGGGAGCAGACGGCAACTGTTCGTGCTCTACTCACTGTGCTGCTGGGCAGCCGAGAGCAAGCTCTGAAGAGGGTGCATTCAAATGGACCGTTAGGTATGACACTGAGGAGCGACAGCAATGATGGTGCCACCGTTGCAAAGCTGACTGTGTGCTGAAGATGCCCAGCACATGCTTTCCCTCCTGGCTCTTCGACTGTGGGAGCA
>NW_026893222.1:10000-47496 GCF_033815535.1 Pezoporus flaviventris | reverse complement strand
GGTGCCCCGGTTCGGGTGCAGGGGGGGGCACGGGAGCACCTTTGGGTGCCCTGGGTCTGGTTCGGATTGCTGGGGGGGCACCATAGGGTGCCGGGGTCAGTTTCGGGGTGCTTCGGTCGCACCCTGAGGTGCTGGGGTCAGTTTCGGGGTGCTGAGGTCCGGTTTGCGGTGCTGGGGGCGGTTTTAGGGTGCCTGAGTCCGGTTATAGGGTGCTGGGCTCAGTTTTGGGGTGCCGGGGTCCAGTTTTAGGGTGCTGGGGTCAGTCTCAGGGAGCCGGAGTCCAGTTTTAGGGTGCTGGGGTCAGTTTCGGGGTGCTGGAGTCCAGTTTTAGGGTGCTGGGGTCAGTCTTAGGGTGCTGGGGTCAGTTTTGGGGTGCTGGAGTCTGCTTTTAGGGTGCTGGGTTCAGTTTCGGGGTGCCGGGGTGCGGTTTTAGGGTGTTGGGGTCAGTTTTAGGGTGCTGTGCTCAGTTTAGGGGTGCTGAGGTCCGGTTTGGGGTGCTGGGCTCAGTTTAGGGGTGCTGAGGTCCGGTTTGGGGTGCTGGGCTCAGTTTAGGGGTACTGAGGTCCGGTTTGGGGTGCTGGGCTCAGTTTAGGGGTGCTGAGGTCCGGTTTGGGGTGCTGGGCTTAGTTTAGGGGTGCTGAGGTCCAGTTTTAGGGTGCCTGGATCAGTTTAGGGGTGCTGAGGTCCGGTTTGGGGTGCTGGGCTCAGTTTCTGGGTGCTGAGGTCCGGTTTGGGGTGCTGGGCTCAGTTTAGGGGTGCTGAGGTGCGGTTTGGGGTGCTGGGCTCAGTTTAGGGGTGCTGAGGTCCGGTTTGGGGTGCTGGGCTCAGTTTCAGGCTGCCGGGTCCGGTTTTAGGGTGGTGGGGTCAATTTTAGGGTGCTGTGCTCAGTTTAGGGGTGCTGAGGTCCGGTTGAGGGTGCTGGGCTCAGTTTTGGGATGCTGAGGTCCGGTTTGGGGTGCTAGGCTCAGTTTCTGGGTGCTGAGGTCATTTTCATGGTGTTGATGTCCGTTTTGGGGTGCTGGGGTCAGTTTTGGGGTACTGGGCTCAGTTTTAGGGTGCTGGGCTCGGTTTTGGGGTGCTGGGGTCAGTTTTGGGGTGCTGGGCTCAGTTTTAGGGTGCTGGGCTCAGTTTTGGGGTACTGGGTTCAGTTTTAGGGTGCTGGGGTCAGTTTTGGGGTGCTGGGCTCGGTTTTGGGGTGCTGGGCTCAGTTTTGGGGTACTGGGTTCAGTTTTAGGGTGCTGGGGTCAGTTTTGGGGTGCTGGGGTCAGTTTTGGGGTGCTGGGCTCGGTTTTGGGGTGCTGGGCTTGGTTTCGTGGTGTTGGGGTGCAGCGGGGGCACCCCGCGGTGCCAGCCCTGTTTTGGGGTGCCCAGGTTCAGTTTGGGGGTCTCTGGGCTCATTTTGGGGGCATTTGGCTCAGTCTGGGGGCTCGGGGCTCTGATTTGGGGTCTCTGGGCTCATTTTGGGCTCATTTCGCTCAGTTTTGGGTCTCTGGGCTTGGGTTTGGGGTCATTTCGCTCCGTTTTGGGTCTCTGGGCTCATTTTGGGCTCATTTTGCTCCGTTTTGGGTCATTCCGCTCCGTTTTGGGTCTCTGGGCTCATTTTGGGCTCATTTTGCTCCGTTTTGGGTCATTTCGCTTCGTTTTGGGTCTCTGAGCTCATTTTGGGCTCATTTTGCTCCGTTTTGGGTCATTCCGCTTTGTTTTGGGTCTCTGGGCTCATTTTGGGCTCATTCCGCTCCGTTTTGGGTCTCTGGGCTCATTTTGGGCTCATTCCGCTCAGTTTTGGGTCTCTAGGCTCAGTTTTGGGTCTCTGGGCTCCGTTTTGGGCTCATTCCGCTCCGTTTTGGGTCTCTGGGCTCATTTTGGGCTCATTCCGCTCAGTTTTGGGTCTCTGGGCTCATTTTGGGCTCATTCCGCTCCGTTTTGGGTCTCTGGGCTCATTTTGGGCTCATTCCGCTCCGTTTTGGGTCTCTGGGCTCATTTTGGGCTCATTCCGCTCCGTTTTGGGTCTCTGGGCTCATTTTGGGCTCATTCCGCTCCGTTTTGGGTCTCTGGGCTCATTTTGGGCTCATTCCGCTCCGTTTTGGGTCTCTGGGCTCAGTTTGGGTCTCTGGGCTCATTTTGGGCTCATTCCGCTCCGTTTTGGGTCTCTGGGCTCAGTTTTGGGCTCATTCCGCTCCGTTTTGGGTCTCTGGGCTCAGTTTTGGGTCTCTGGGCTCATTTTGGGCTCATTCCGCTCCGTTTTGGGTCTCTGGGCTTATTTTGGGCTCATTCCGCTCCGTTTTGGGTCTCTGGGCTCAGTTTTGGGCTCATTCCGCTCCGTTTTGGGTCTCTGGGCTCAGTTTTGGGTCTCTGGGCTCTGTTTTGGGCTCATTCCGCTCCGTTTTGGGTCTCTGGGCTCATTTTGGGCTCATTCCGCTCCGTTTTGGGTCTCTGGGCTCAGTTTTGGGTCTCTGGGCTCAGTTTTGGGCTCATTCCGCTCCGTTTTGGGTCTCTGGGCTCATTTTGGGCTCATTCCGCTCCGTTTTGGGTCTCTGGGCTCAGTTTTGGGTCTCTGGGCTCAGTTTTGGGTCTCTGGGCTCAGTTTTGGGCTCATTCCGCTCTGTTTTGGGTCTCTGGGCTCATTTTGGGCTCATTCCGCTCCGTTTTGGGTCTCTGGGCTCAGTTTTGGGCTCATTCCGCTCCGTTTTGGGTCTTTGGGCTCATTTTGGGCTCATTCCGCTCCGTTTTGGGTCTCTGGGTCATTTTGGGCTCATTCCGCTCCGTTTTGGGTCTCTGGGCTCATTTTGGGCTCATTCCGCTCCGTTTTGGGTCTCTGGGCTCATTTTGGGCTCATTCCGCTCCGTTTTGGGTCTCTGGGCTCATTTTGGGCTCATTCCGCTCCGTTTTGGGTCTCTGGGCTCATTTTGGGCTCATTCCGCTCCGTTTTGGGTCTCTGGGCTCATTTTGGGCTCATTCCGCTCCGTTTTGGGTCTCTGGGCTCATTTTGGGCTCATTCCGCTCCGTTTTGGGTCTCTGGGCTCATTTTGGGCTCATTCCGCTCCGTTTTGGGTCTCTGGGCTCATTTTGGGCTCATTCCGCTCCGTTTTGGGTCTCTGGGCTCATTTTGGGCTCATTCCGCTCCGTTTTGGGTCTCTGGGCTCAGTTTTGGGTCTCTGGGCTCATTTTGGGCTCATTCCGCTCCGTTTTGGGTCTCTGGGCTCAGTTTTGGGCTCATTCCGCTCCGTTTTGGGTCTCTGGGCTCAGTTTTGGGCTCATTCCGCTCCGTTTTGGGTCTCTGGGCTCAGTTTTGGGCTCATTCCGCTCCGTTTTGGGTCTCTGGGCTCAGTTTTGGGTCTCTGGGCTCATTTTGGGCTCATTCCGCTCCGTTTTGGGTCTCTGGGCTCAGTTTTGGGCTCATTCCGCTCCGTTTTGGGTCTCTGGGCTCAGTTTTGGGCTCATTCCGCTCCGTTTTGGGTCTCTGGGCTCAGTTTTGGGCTCATTCCGCTCCGTTTTGGGTCTCTGGGCTCAGTTTTGGGCTCATTCCGCTCCGTTTTGGGTCTCTGGGCTCAGTTTTGGGCTCATTCCGCTCCGTTTTGGGTCTCTGGGCTCAGTTTTGGGCTCATTCCGCTCCGTTTTGGGTCTCTGGGCTCATTTTGGGCTCATTCCGCTCCGTTTTGGGTCTCTGGGCTCATTTTGGGCTCATTCCGCTCCGTTTTGGGTCTCTGGGCTCATTTTGGGCTCATTCCGCTCCGTTTTGGGTCTCTGGGCTCATTTTGGGCTCATTCCGCTCCGTTTTGGGTCTCTGGGCTCATTTTGGGCTCATTCCGCTCCGTTTTGGGTCTCTGGGCTCATTTTGGGCTCATTCCGCTCCGTTTTGGGTCTCTGGGCTCATTTTGGGCTCATTCCGCTCCGTTTTGGGTCTCTGGGCTCAGTTTTGGGTCTCTGGGCTCATTTTGGGCTCATTCCGCTCCGTTTTGGGTCTCTGGGCTCAGTTTTGGGCTCATTCCGCTCCGTTTTGGGTCTCTGGGCTCAGTTTTGGGCTCATTCCGCTCCGTTTTGGGTCTCTGGGCTCAGTTTTGGGCTCATTCCGCTCCGTTTTGGGTCTCTGGGCTCAGTTTTGGGTCTCTGGGCTCATTTTGGGCTCATTCCGCTCCGTTTTGGGTCTCTGGGCTCAGTTTTGGGCTCATTCCGCTCCGTTTTGGGTCTCTGGGCTCAGTTTTGGGCTCATTCCGCTCCGTTTTGGGTCTCTGGGCTCAGTTTTGGGCTCATTCCGCTCCGTTTTGGGTCTCTGGGCTCAGTTTTGGGCTCATTCCGCTCCGTTTTGGGTCTCTGGGCTCAGTTTTGGGCTCATTCCGCTCCGTTTTGGGTCTCTGGGCTCAGTTTTGGGGCTCATTCCGCTCCGTTTTGGGTCTCTGGGCTCATTTTGGGCTCATTCCGCTCCGTTTTGGGTCTCTGGGCTCATTTTGGGCTCATTCCGCTCCGTTTTGGGTCTCTGGGCTCATTTTGGGCTCATTCCGCTCCGTTTTGGGTCTCTGGGCTGTGTTTTCGGGTACCGGTTCCTTTCCCCGTCCCCCCTTCCCTCCTCTCCCGCCCGGCCCGGGCGAGCCGGGGCTCGTCCGCTGTCCCCGGGGGCGAGAACCGGGCCGGGGCGGAGCCGCCTGGGTGGGGGCCGCGGCGGCGGGGGGGGGGGGGGGGGGGGGGGGGGTTACCCCAAAACCCCCCCTTGACACCCATTGACCCCCACCCCCCCCTTGGCCATGGGGCACCCATGGGTGCGGAGGTCCCTATTCTATACCCCCCCCACCCATGGGGTGACCCCAATGTAAAAGAGGGGGTTCCCCCCCCCCCCAAATCAGCGCCGTGCCCGGGGGGGGGGCGGCGCCGGCTCCTTGCGATGCGTTAATTACTGCTAATTATGCTAATGCGGAGAACGGGCCCCGGCACATCCCGCTCCCGCGTTCCCAAGGGATTGGGGTGCAGGGGGGGGGGGGTGTCCTGTGTCGTGTGTGTGTGTGTGTGTCCCCCCCCCACTATCGCGACATCCCCCTGCAGGTATCGCGATGGCGAGCGAGCGGCTGCAGAGCGCTCAGGACCTGCTGGACCTCACCTTCCAGTGTAAGGGGGGGGCAGCCAAAGGGTGCTGTGGGGCACGCTATGGGGTGCAGGCTGACCCCCCCTCCCCTGCCCCACATGTTCCCCCCCCCAGCGCTGGCCATGCAGCACATGGACCTGAAGCAGGTGGAGCTGGACACGGCCGTGGCCAAGGTGGATGAGCTGTCCCGGCAGCTGGAATCCCTGTGGAGCGACGGGCCAGGGCCCCCCCCCAGGGTAGGAATGGGGCGGAATTGGGGGGGGGAGTTGGGGGGGGGGGGGAATTGGGGGTGGGAATTGTTGGGAATTGGGGGTGGGAATTGTTGGGAATTGGGGGTGGGAATTGTTGGGAATTGGGGGGGGGAGTTGTTGGGATGGGAATTGGGGGGTGGGAATTGGGGGGTGGGAATTGGGGGGGGGGAATTGGGGGGGGGGAATTGTTGGGAATTGGGGGTCAGAGCTGTTGGGATGGGAATTGGGAAGTGGGAATTGGGGGTCAGAGCTGTTGGGATGGGGATTGGGGGATGGGAATTGTTGGGATGGGAATTGGGAAGTGGGAATTGGGGGTCAGAGCTGTTGGGATGCGAATTGTTGGGATGGGAATTGGGGAGTGGGAATTGTTGGGAATTGGGGGTCAGAGCTGTTGGGATGGGAATTGTTGGGATGGGAATTGGGAAGTGGAAATTGGGGGTCAGAGCTGTTGGGATGGGAATTGTTGGGATGGGAATTAGGGGGTGGGAATTGGGGGTCAGAGCTGTTGGGATGGGAATTGGGGGATGGGAATTGTTGGGATGGGAATTGGGGGTGGGAATTGGGGGGTGGGAATTTGGGGTCAGAGCTGTTGGGATGGGAATTGGGGGATGGGAATTGTTGGGATGGGAATTGGGGGGTGGGAATTGGGGGTCAGAGCTGTTGGGATGGGAATTGTTGGGATGGGAATTGGGGGGTGGGAATTGGGGGTCAGAGCTGTTGGGATGGGAATTGGGGGATGGGAATTGTTGGGATGGGAATTGGGAAGTGGGAATTGGGGGTCAGAGCTGTTGGGATGCGAATTGTTGGGATGGGAATTGGGGAGTGGGAATTGTTGGGAATTGGGGGTCAGAGCTGTTGGGATGCGAATTGTTGGGATGGGAATTGGGGAGTGGGAATTGTTGGGAATTGGGGGTCAGAGCTGTTGGGATGGGAATTGTTGGGATGGGAATTGGGGGGTGGGAATTGAGGGGTGGGAATTGTTGGGAATTGGGGGTGGGAGTTGTTGGGATGGGAATTGGGGGGTGGGAATTGTTGGGAATTGTTGGGATGTGAATTGGGGGTGGGAGTTGTTGGGATGGGAATTGTTGGGATGGTGACTGGGAGGTGGGAATTAGGGGTGGAAATTAGTGGGAATTGGGTATTGGGAGTTGTTGGGGTGGGGATTGGGGTGGGAATTGTGGGGATGGGGATTGAGGGATGGGAATTGGGAGGTGGGAATCAGGGGATGGGAACTGGGGTGGGAATTGTTGGGGTGGGGATTCAGGGATGGGAATTGGGATGGGAATTGTCGGGGTGGGAATTGTCGTGGTGGGAATTGCGGGATGGGAATTGGTTTTGGAATTGTTGGGATGGGGATTGGGGAGGGGAATTGGGAGGTGGGAATTGGGCTGGGAATTGGGAGGTGGGAATTGGGATGGGGATTGGGGTGGGAATTGTTGGGATGGGAATTGAGGGATGGCAACTGGCAGGTGGGAATTGGGATGGGGATTGGGGTTGGAATTGTTGGGATGGGAATTGGGGTGGGAATTGGGTGGGAATTGCCGGGATGGGGATTGTGTGGCAGGGATTGCAGCAAGGGGGACCACCCCCCCCCGCTCTCCCGCTCTGTTCCCGTCCCCATTCCAGGACATTCCCGGCCGGAGCCGCTCCCCCCTGGCGCGCAGGAGCCTGGAGACCCCCGAGGGGGCGGGGGACGCTCTGGGCCCCCCCGGCTCCCCCCGGGCCCCCCATTTCCTGCAGGGCGAGGATCGGGCCCCTTCCCCCCGGCCCAAGCTGCTGGCGGTGCCCGGGGGGGGCCGAGCCCCGTCCCCGCGCCCCCCCCTCCGCCCCTATGAGCTGCTGGGAATGGGGGGGGGGCCCCGGCCCCTCGCGCCCCCCCCCTATGAGATGCACGGGCTCTACCCGTCCATCGGCGGGGGGGCCGCGGCCTTCCGGGCACAGGGTGAGGGGGGGGGGGGGGGGGGGGGCAAGGGGGGGTTTGGGGGGGTATAGACCTGGGTATGGGTGGGGGTGGGGGTGGTGATGATCCCATGGGGGGCTCCACGGCCGGGGTGTCCCCCGTCCATCCTAAGGCATCCCCAGTGCATCCATGGGTGTCCCCATGGGTGCCCCCATCCCAATCCATCCATGGGTGTCCCCATCCCCATGGGTGTCCCCATCCCAATCCATCCATGGGTGTCCCCATGGGTGTCCCCATCCCAATCCATCCATGGGTGTCCCCATGGGTGTCCCCATCCCAATCCATCCATGGGTGTCCCCATGGGTGTCCCCATCCCAATCCATCCATGGGTGTCCCCATGGGTGTCCCCATCCCAATCCATCCATGGGTGTCCCCATGGGTGTCCCCATCCCAATCTATCCATGGGTGTCCCCATGGGTGTCCCCATCCCAATCCATCCATGGGTGTCCTCATGGGTGTCCCCATCCCAATCCATCCATGGGTGTCCCCATCCCCATGGGTGTCCCCATCCCAATCCATCCATGGGTGTCCCCATCCCCATGGGTGTCCCCATCCAATTCCCATCCATGAGTGCCCCAATCCCATCCGTAGGTGTCCCTATCCCCATGGGTGTCCCCAGTCCACCCATGGGTGCCTCAATCCCATTTCTATCCATGGGTGTCCCCAGTCCATCCATAGGTTTCCCCATCCCCATGGGTGTCCCCATCCCATTCCCACCAATGGGTGCCCCAATCCATCCTTGGGTGTCCCCATCCCTATGGGTGTCCCTGTCCCATCCCCATAGGTGTCCCTATCCCCATGGGTGCCCCCATCCCATTCCCATCCATGGGTGTCCCCAGTGCATCCATAAGTTTCCCCATCCCCATGGGTGCCCCCATCCCATTCCCACCTATGGGTGCCCCAATCCATCCTTGGGTGTCCCCATCCCATTCCCGCCAATGGGTGCCCCAATCCATCCATGGGTGCCCAGTCCATCCATGGGTGCCCCCATCCCGTTCCCACCTATGGGTGCCCCAATCCATCCACGGGTGCTCCCATCCCATTCCCACCTATGGGTGCCCCAATCCATCCATGGGTGCCAAATCAATCCATGGGTGCCCAATCCATCCATGGGTGCCCCCATCCCATTCCCACCTATGGGTGCCCCAATCCATCCATGGGTGCCCAATCAATCCATGGGTGCCCAATCCATCCATGGATGCCCCCATCCCATTCCCACCTATGGGTGCCCCAATCTATCCATGGGTGCCCCCATCCCATTCCCACCTATGTGTGCCCCAATCCACCCACGGGTGCCCCCATCCCATTCCCACCCATGGGTGCCCCAATCCATCCATGGGTGCCCCCATCCCCATGGGTGCCCCCATCCCGTTCCCACCCATGGGTGCCCCAATCCATCCACGGGTGCCCCCATCCCATTCCCACCTATGGGTGCCCCAATCCATCCATGGGTGCCCCCATCCCCATGGGTGCCCCAATCCATCCATGGGTGCCCCCATCCCCATGGGTGTCCCCATCCCATTCCCACCCATGGGTGCCCCAATCCATCCACGGGTGCCCCCATCCCGTTCCCACCCATGGGTGCCCAATCCATCCATGGGTGCCCCCATCCCATTCCAAACTTTGGGCGCCCCAATCCATCCATGGGTGCTCCCATCCCATTCCAAACTTTGGGCGCCCCAATCCATCCACGGGTGCTCCCATCCCATTCCCACCTATGGGTGCCCCAATCCATCCACGGGTGCTCCCATCCCATTCCCACCTATGGGTGCCCCAATCCATCCATGGGTGCCCCCATCCCGTTCCCACCTATGGGTGCCCCAATCCACCCATGGGTGCCCCCATCCCGTTCCCACCCATGGGTGCCCCAATCCACCCATGGTTGCCCCCATCCCCATGGGTGCCCCCATCCCATTCCCACCCATGGGTGCCCCAATCCACCCACGGGTGCCCCCATCCCATTCCCACCCATGGGTGCCCCAATCCACCCATGGGTGCCCCCATCCCATTCCCACCCACGGGTGCCCCCATCCCATTCCCACCCATGGTTGCCCCCATCCCCATGGGTGCCCCCATCCCATTCCCACCCATGGGTGCCCCCATCCCCATGGGTGCCCCCATCCCATTCCCACCCATGGGTGCCCCATTCCCACCCATGGGTGCCCCCATCCCCATGGCCGTGGGGGGTCCCTCAGCTCCGTGTCCCCCCCCAGATGACTCCGTGCTCAAGCGGCGCCCCCAGAAGGGCTGGAACGAGTCCGACCTGGACCTGGTCTATGAGAAGAAGCCCCCCAGCGGGGGGGGGTTCGACCGTGAGCAATGGGGGGGGGTCCAGAGCTGTTTTGGGGTGCCCTGGGGGGGGGTTGGGGTGCTCCTGACCCCTTTGTGTTGTCCTCCCCCCCCTTTAGGTCCCTCTCCATCCCTGGGGCTGATGCTGTCACCATGGAGGGAGTCGAGCCTGGATGGGGCCGGAGGGGGCAAGGTGAGAGCTGGGGAGGGGGGGGGCCTGCAGGCCTGATGCCGGGTGATGGGCACAGGGGCCGGTTATGGGGGTCCTGCAGGCCTGATGCCGGGTGATGGGCGCAGGGGCCGGTTATGGGGGTCCCGCAGGCCTGATGCCGGGTGATGGGCGCAGGGGCTGGTTATGGGGGTCCCGCAGGCCTGATGCCGGGTGATGGGCGCAGGGGCTGGTTATGGGGGTCCTGCAGGCCTGATGCAGGGTGATGGGCACAGGGGCTGGTTATAGGGGTCCTGCAGGCCTGATGCCGGGTGATGGGCACAGGGGCCGGTTATGGGGGTCCTGCAGGCCTGATGCGGGGTGATGGGCGCAGGGGCCGGTTATGGGGGTCCTGCAGGCCCGATGCCGGGTGATGGGCGCAGGGGCCGGTTATGGGGGTCCTGCAGGCCCGATGCCGGGTGATGGGCGCAGGGGCCGGTTATGGGGGTCCTGCAGGCCCGATGCCGGGTGATGGGCGCAGGGGCTGGTTATGAGTCCTGCAGGCCTGATGCCGGGTGATGGGCACAGGGGCCGGTTATGGGGGTCCTGCAGGCCTGATGCCGGGTGATGGGCACAGGGGCCGGTTATGGGGGTCCTGCAGGCCTGATGCCGGGTGATGGGCGCAGGGGCCGGTTATGGGGGTCCCGCAGGCCTGATGCCGATGATGGGCACAGGGGCCGGTTATGGGGGTCCCGCAGCCCCGCTGCCGGGTGATGGGTGCAGGGGCTGGTCCTGGGGTCCCGCAGCCCCGATGCCGGGTGATGGGCGCAGGGACTGATTATGGGGTCCCACAGCCCCAATGCCCGGTGATGGGCGCAGGGGCTGGTTATGGGGTCCTGCAGGCCTGATGCCGGGTGATGGGCGCAGGGGCCGGTTATGGGGGTCCTGCAGGCCTGATGCCGGGTGATGGGCGCAGGGGCGGGTTATGGGGGTCCTGCAGGCCTGATGCCGGGTGATGGGCGCAGGGGCCGGTTATGGGGGTCCTGCAGGCCTGATGCCGGGTGATGGGCGCAGGGGCCGGTTATGGGGGTCCTGCAGGCCTGATGCCGGGTGATGGGCACAGGGGCCGGTTGTAGGGGTCCTGCAGGCCTGATGCCGGGTGATGGGCGCAGGGGCCGGTTATGGGTCCTGCAGGCCTGATGCCGGGTGATGGGCGCAGGGGCCGGTTATGGGGGTCCCGCAGGCCTGATGCCGGGTGATGGGCACAGGGGCCGGTTATGGGGGTCCCGCAGGCCTGATGCCGGGTGATGGGCACAGGTGCTGGTTATGGGGGTCCCGCAGGCCTGATGCTGGGTGATGGGCGCAGGGGCCAGTTATGGGTCCTGCAGGCCTGATGCCGGGTGATGGGCGCAGGGGCCGGTTACGGGGGGGGTTCCGTCCTCCCCGCTCACACCGATGCCCCGCAGGACGCCGCCTACGGCGGGCACAGCTCCACCCTGCCCCGCAACTTCAAGCTGCCCCCGGGGGAGCGGCGGGGCCCGGAGGGGCCGTTCCGGCGCGGGGGGGCCGGGTCCCTGCCGCGGGCCTGGCCCGTGTCCCGCATCCCGGTGCCCCCCCCCGCCGCTCCGCGCCCCCCCCGCCAGAAGCCGCTGCCGCTCTCGGTGATCTTCAAGCTCCAAAACGCGTTCTGGGAGCAAGGGGGGGGCGCGCCCCGGGCGCTGCCCCTCGGACCCCCCCCCTCCGCGGCGAGGGCACCGCAGAAGCAGCCCCAGGGACCTGCGCTGCCCCCCGGGGAAGGTGAGGGATGGGGGGGGGGGGTTGGGGGCTGCAGCATTGGGGGTGCGAGGGGGGTTTGGGGCACAGGAGGGGTTTGGGGGGTACAGGGGGGTTTGGGGGGTACAGGGGGGTTGGGGGGGCACAGGAGGGGTTTGGGGGGCACAGGGGGGTTGGGGGGGCACAGGAGGGGTTGGGGGGGCACAGGAGGGGTTTGGGGGGCACAGGGGGTTTGGGGGCACAGGGGGGTTGGGGGCACAGGGGGGGTTGGGGGCACAGGGGGTTTGGGGGCTGCAGCGTTGGGGGCACAGGAGGGGCGTACAGGGGGATTTGGGGGGGCACAGGGGGTTTGGGGGGTACAGGGGGTTTGGGGGGGCACAGGGGTTTGGGGGGCACAGGGGGTCTGGGGGCACAGGGGATTTGGGGGCTGCAGCGTTGGGGGCACAGGAGGGGTTTGGGGGGCACAGGGGGGTTTGGGGGCTGCAGCGTTGGGGGCACAGGAGGGGTTTGGGGGGCACAGGAGGGGTTTGGGGGGCACAGGGGGGCTCCGGGGGGGTCTCAGGAGGGCTCTGGCGGTCACAGGAGGGCTCCGGGGGGGGGGGTGTCACAGAAGGGGCTCGGGGGGGTCACAGGGGGGCTCTGGGGGGGTCACAGGGGGGCTCTGGGGGGTTCTTAGAAGGGCTCCAGTGGGGTCACAGGAGGGGTCCGGGGGGGGTCCCAGGGTGGCTCCGAGGGGTCCCAGGGGGGCTCTGGGGGGGTCCCATGGGGGATCCGAGGGGGTCTCAGGAGGGGTCCGGGGGGTCCCATGAGGGCTCTGGGGGGGCCCATGAGGTCCTGGTGGGGTCCCATGGGTGATCCGGGAGGGTTCCATGAGGTCTCTGGGGGGCTCCCATGAAGTCTCTGGGGGGGATCCCATGATGTCTCTGGGGGGGTCCCATGGGGGATCCGGGAGGGTTCCATGAGGTCTCTGGGGGGCTCCCATGAAGTCTCTGGGGGGGGTCCCATGATGTCTCTGGGGGGTTCCCATGATGTCTCTTGGGGGGGGTCCCATGAAGTCTCTGGGGGGGTCCCATGATGTCTCTGAGGGGGGGGTCCCATGATGTCTCTGGAGGGGGTTCCCATGATGTCTCTGGGGGGGTCCCATGATGTCTCTGGGGGGGTCCCATGATGTCTCTGGGGGGGTCCCATGATGTCTCTGGGGGGGGGTCCCATGATGTCTCTGGGGGGGGTCCCATGATGTCTCTGGGGGGTTCCCATGATGTCTCTGGGGGGGTCCCATGATGTCCCTGGGGGGGTCCCATGATGTCTCTGGGGGGGGTCCCATGATGTCTCTGGGGGGGTCCCATGATGTCTCTGGGGGGGTCCCATGAAGTCTCCCTCGTGTCCCCACGGGTCTCCTCCTCCTCCTCCTCCTCCTCCTCCTCCTCCTCCTCCCTCCCCGTTTCCCCGCAGCCGCGGCCCCTTCCCGGCCGCTTCCTCCGGAGCCGTCGCTGCCGGAGGCGGACTCGGAGCTGGAGCCGGAGGTGTCGGAGACGGCGAGGCCGTGGCGCGGCCGCTGAGCCCGACCCGGCTGCAGCCGCTGTTGCCCGCCGAGGCGCAGCGGGACCCGGAGTTCCGCGCCGTTGCGCGCTCCCTCGCGGAGATGCCGCGGCCGCTCAAGCGCCGCGGGTCCATGGAGCAGAGCCCGGGGCCGCCCCCCCGCGCCCGTCAGTACCAGGAGCTCATCACCAAGCTCCTGCACCGGGGACCCCCCCCCGCCGTCACCGGGGAACCCGAGACCGGAGCCGGAGCCGCGCACGGCGAAGGTCGCCAAAGTCCCCCCGCGGAACCGGAACCCGAAAGCCCCGCGCCAGCCCCGGTGAGAGCGAGAGGGACCCCGGGGTCCTTTGGGTGCTCCGGGGGGGGGGACCCCTGATGTCCTTTGGGTGCTCCTGGGGGGGACTTGGGGTCCTTTGGGTGCTCCTGGGGTCCTTTGGGTGCTTCTGAGGGGGGGGGACCCTGATGTCCTTTGGGTGCTCCTGGGGTCCTTTGGGTGCTTCTGAGGGGGGGGACCCTGATGTCCTTTGGGTGCTCCTGGGGTCCTTTGGGTGCTTCTGAGGGGGGGGACCCTGATGTCCTTTGGGTGCTCCTGGGGTCCTTTGGGTGCTTCTGAGGGGGGACCCTGATGTCCTTTGGGTGCTCCTGGGGTCCTTTGGGTGCTTCTGAGGGGGGGGACCCTGATGTCCTTTGGGTGCTCCTGGGGTCCTTTGGGTGCTTCTGAGGGGGGGGACCCTGATGTCCTTTGGGTGCTCCTGGGGTCCTTTGGGTGCTCCTGGGGTCCTTTGGGTGCTTCTGAGGGGGGGGGACCCTGATGTCCTTTGGGTGCTCCTGGGGTCCTTTGGGTGCTCCTGGGGGGGGGGAGGTTGGGGTCCTTTGGGTGCTCCTGGGGTCCTTTGGGTGCTCCTGGGGGGGGACTTGGGGTCCTTTGGGTGCTCCTGGGGTCCTTTGGGTGCTCCTTGGGGTACTTTGGGTGCTCCTGGGGTCCTTTGAGTGCTCCTGGGGGGGGAACTTGGGGGTCCTTTGGGTGCTTCTGGGGTCCTTTGGGTGCTTCTGAGGGGGGGGGACCCTGATGTCCTTTGGGTGCTCCTGGGGTCCTTTGGGTGCTTCTGAGGGGGGGGACCCTGATGTCCTTTGGGTGCTCCTGGGGTCCTTTGGGTGCTTCTGAGGGGGGGGGACCCTGATGTCCTTTGGGTGCTCCTGGGGTCCTTTGGGTGCTTCTGAGGGGGGGGGACCCTGATGTCCTTTGGGTGCTCCTGGGGTCCTTTGGGTGCTTCTGAGGGGGGGGACCCTGATGTCCTTTGGGTGCTCCTGGGGTCCTTTGGGTGCTTCTGAGGGGGGGGACCCTGATGTCCTTTGGGTGCTCCTGGGGTCCTTTGGGTGCTTCTGAGGGGGGGGGACCCTGATGTCCTTTGGGTGCTCCTGGGGTCCTTTGGGTGCTTCTGAGGGGGGGGACCCTGATGTCCTTTGGGTGCTTCTGAGGGGGGGACTTGGCGTCCTTTGGGTGCTCCTTGGGGGGAACTTGGGGTCCTTTGGGTGCTCCTGGGGTCCTTCGCGGTTTCTGAGGGGGAACTTGGAGTCCTTTGGGTGCCCCGGAGAGGACCTTGGGGTCCTTTGGGTGCTCCTGGGGGGGGAACTTGGGGTCCTTTGGGTTTCTCCTGGGTCCTTTGGGTGCTCCTGAGGGGGGACTTGGGTCCTTTGGGTGCTTCTGAGGGGGGGGACTGGGGTCCTTTGGGTGCTCCTGGGGGGGGGGAGGTTGGGGTCCTTTGGGTGCTCCTTGGGTCCTTTGGGTGCTTCTGAGGGGGGGGACTTGGGGTCCTTTGGGTGCTCCTGGGGTCCTTTGGGTGCTTCTGGGGGGGACTTGGGGTCCTTTGGGTGCTCCTGGGGTCCTTTGGGTGCTCCTGGGGGGGGACTTGGGGTCCTTTGGGTGCTCCTGGGGTCCTTTGGGTGCTCCTTGGGGTACTTTGGGTGCTTCTGAGGGGGGGGACCCTGATGTCCTTTGGGTGCTCCTGGGGTCCTTTGGGTGCTTCTGAGGGGGGACCCTGATGTCCTTTGGGTGCTCCTGGGGTCCTTTGGGTGCTTCTGAGGGGGGGGACCCTGATGTCCTTTGGGGTGCTCCTGGGGTCCTTTGGGTGCTTCTGAGGGGGGGGACCCTGATGTCCTTTGGGTGCTCCTGGGGGGGACTTGGGGTCCTTTGGGTGCCCCGGAGAGGACCTTGGGGTCCTTTGTGTGCTCCTGGGGGGGAACTTGGGGTCCTTTGGGTGCTTCTGAAGGGGGGGGGACTGGGGGTCCTTTGGGTGTTCCTGGGGTCCTTTGGGTGCTCCTGGGGTCCTTTGGGTGCTTCTGAGAGGGGGGGGACTGGGGGTCCTTTGGGTGCTCTTGGGGGGGACTTGGGGTCCTTTGGGTGCTCCTGGGGAGGGGGGACTTGGCGTCCTTTGGGTGCTCCTTGGGGGGGAACTTGGGGTCCTTTGGGTGCTCCTGGGGTCCTTCGGGTGTTTCTGAGGGGGGGGGACTGGGGGTCCTTTGGGTGCTCCTGGGGTCCTTTGGGTGCTTCTGAGGGGGGGGACTGGGGGTCCTTTGGGTGCTTCTGAGGGGGGGGGACTGGGGGTCCTTTGGGTGCTTCTGAGGGGGGGGGACTGGGGGTCCTTTGGCTGCTCCTGGGGGGACCCTGATGTCCTTTGGGTGCTCCTGGGGTCCTTTGGGTGCTTCTGGGGGGGACTTGGGGTCCTTTGGGTGCTCCTGGGGTCCTTTGGGTGCTCCTGGGGGGGACTTGGGGTCCTTTGGGTGCTCCTGGGGTCCTTTGAGTGCTCCTGGGGGGGGAACTTGGGGTCCTTTGGGTGCTTCTGGGGTCCTTTGGGTGCTCCGGGGAGGGGGACCCTGATGTCCTTTGGGTGCTTCTGGGGTCCTTTGGGTGCTCCTGGGTCCTTTGGGTGCTCCTGGGGTCCTTTGGGTGCTTCTGGGGTCCTTTGGGTGCTCCTGGGGGTTCCCTGATGTCCTTTGGGTGCCCCGGTGTTCCCCCGGCGGCCGCTGACTCCGCTCCCGGTACCGGTGTTGGGGGGGGGGGTCCAGGAGCTGCGCTCGGCGCTGCGGGACCCGGCCTCCCCCCGCAAGCGTCCCGGGGCGCGGGTGCGGCTGAACCCGCTCGTGCTGCTGCTGGACGCGGCGCTCACCGGGGAGCTCGAGGTGGTGCAGCAGGCGGTGGCAGAGGTGCGGCAGCACCGGGACCGGGATGGCGGGGGCGAGGAGAGGGGGGTGCGGGGAGAGGGAGCGGGATGAGGGAGGCAGGGACCGGGGGGTGCGGGAACAGAGACCAGGGGATGCGGGGACAGGAACTGGGACCAGGGGGATGCAGAGACAGGGACCGGGATGCGGGAGACAGGGACTGGGGGGTGCGGGAACAGGGACCAGGGGGATGTGGGAACAGAGACCGGCACCAGGGCCCGGGGGATGCGGGGACAGGAACTGGGATACGGGAACAGGGACCGGGGGGATGCGGGACAGGGACCGGGATGTGGGAACAGGGACCAGGAGATGCGGGGACAGGAACCGGGATGTGGGGACAGGGACCGGGTGATGTGGGAACAGGGACCGGGACCAGGGGGATGCAGGAACAGGGACCGGGATGCGGGAGACAGGGACCGGGTGATGTGGGAACAGGGACCGGGATGCGGGAGACAGGGACCGGGGGGTGAGGGAGGCAGGGACCGGGGGGTGAGGGAGGCAGGGACCGGGGGGATGCAGGAACAGGAACCGGGATACGGGAGACCGGGACCAGGGGATGCGGGAACAGGGACCGGGGGATGCAGGAACAGGGACCGGGATGGCGGGGGCGAGGAGAGGGGGGTGCGGGGAGAGGGAGCGGGATGCGGGAGGCAGGGACCGGGGGGTGAGGGAACAGAGACCAGGAGCAGGGGGATGCAGAGACAGGGACCGGGATGCGGGAACAGGGACTGGGATGCGGGAACAGGGACCGGGATGTGGGGACCAGGACCAGGGGGATCGGGGACAGGGACCAGGATACGGGAGACAGGGACCGGGGGGTGCGGGATCGGGGACCGGGGGATGTGGGAACAGGGACCGGGGGGATGCAGAACAGGAACCGGGATACGGGAGACCGGGACCAGGGGATGCGGGAACAGGGACCGGGATGCGGGAGGCAGGGACCGGGATGTGGGGACCAGGACCAGGGGGATGCGGGGACAGGGACCAGGATACGGGAGCAGGGACCGGGGGGTGCGGGAACAGGGACCGGGATGTGGGGACCAGGACCAGGGGGATGCGGGATCAGGGACCAGGGGGATGAGGGGACAGGAACCGGGATGCGGGAACAGGGACCAGGACCAGGGGGATGCGGAGACAGGGACCGGGATGCGGGAACAGGGACCAGGACCAGGGGGATGCGGAGACAGGGACCGGGATGCGGGAGACAGGGACTGGGGGGTGCGGGAACAGGGACCGGGATACGGGAGACAGGGACCAGGGGGATGCGGGATCGGGGACAGGGACCGGGGGATGTGGGGACAGGGACTGGGGGGATGAGGGGACAGGAACCGGGATACGGGAGACAGGGACCGGGGGATGCGGGATCGGGGACCAGGACCAGGGGGATGCGGGATCGGGGACCAGGGGGATGAGGGGACAGGAACCGGGATGCGGGAACAGGGACCAGGACCAGGGGGATGCGGGATCGGGGACCGTGGGGATGCGGGGACAGGAACCGGGATGCGGGAACAGGGACCGGGGGGTGCGGGGACAAGAACCGGGATAGGGGAGACAGGGACCGGGACCAGGGGGATGCGGGGAGAGGGACCAGGGGGATGCAGGAACAGGGACCGGGGCATGTGGGGAGAGGGACCCGGGGATGCGGGGTCAGGGACAGGGTGGATGCGGGCTGGGGGTGATGAGGAGAGCACTTGTGGGGTGATGGAGGTGACAGAAGATGCTCTCGGGGTGGCACTGGGATACGGAGGGGACGGGGGTGGCAGTGGGGTGCTCTGGGGGGCACTGGGGCACAGGGTGCTCTGGGGGGTGGCACAGAGGCTCTGCGGCGGTGCCGTGGGGCACAGGGGGTGCCGTGCGGGTGGCCTGGGGCACAGGGGTGCTGTGTGGGTGCTGTGGGGCGCCAGGCGCTGTGCGGTGCTGTGGGTCACAGGGGTGCTGTGGGTCACAAGGGATGCTGTGGGGCACAGGAGGTGCTGTGGGTCACAGGGGATGCTGTGGGTCACAGGGGATGCTGTGGGGCACAGGAGGTGCTGTGGGTCACAAGGGATGCTGTGGGTCACAGGGGTGCTGTGGGTCACAAGGGATGCTGTGGGTCACAGGGGTGCTGTGGGTCACAGGGGATGCTGTGGGTCACAGGGGATGCTGTGGGGCACAGGAGGTGCTGTGGGTCACAGGGGATGCTGTGGGTCACAGGGGATGCTGTGGGTCACAGGGGATGCTGTGGGTCACAGGGGTGCTGTGGGTCACAGGGGATGCTGTGGGGCACAGGAGGTGCTGTGGGTCACAGGGGATGCTGTGGGTCACAGGGGATGCTGTGGGTCACAGGGGATGCTGTGGGGCACAGGAGGTGCTGTGGGTCACAGGGGATGCTGTGGGTCACAGGGGATGCTGTGGGTCACAGGGGATGCTGTGGGGCACAGGAGGTGCTGTGGGGCACAGGGGGTGGCACAGGGGGTCCCGTGCGGGTGCCGCGGGGCTCAGGGCACTGTGCGGGTGCTGTGGGGCTCAAGGGTGCTGTGGGGGTGCTGTGGGGCACAGGGGGTGGCACAGGGGGTGCTGTGGGGGTGCTGTGGGGCACAGGGCGATGCCATGGGGGTGCTGTGGGGCACAGGGGGTGCTGTGGGGGTGCTGTGGGGGTGCCGTGGGGCTGCAGTGGGGGTGCCGTGGGGCACAGGGGGTGCTGTGTGGGTGTGGTGGGAGTGCGGTGGGGGTGCGGTGGGGCTGCCGTGGGGCACAGGGGTTGCTGTGGGGGTGCGGTGGGGGTTCGGTGTGGGTGCGGTGTGGATGCTGTGGGGGTGCTGTGGGGCACAGGGGTGCTGTGGGGCACAGGGGTGCTGTGTGGGTGCTGTGGGGCTGCCGTGGGGCACAGGGGTTGCTGTGTGGGTGTGGTGTGGGTGCTGTGGGGGTGCTGTGGGGGTGCCGTGGGGCACAGGGTGCGGTGGGGCACAGGGGTTGCTGTGTGGGTGCCATGGGGGTGCCGTGGGGCACAGGGGTTGCTGTGGGGCACCGGGTGCGGTGGGGCACAGGGGTTGCTGTGTGGGTGTGGTGTGGGTGCTGTGGGGGTGCTGTGGGGGTGCCGTGGGGCACAGGGTGCGGTGGGGCACAGGGGTTGCTGTGTGGGTGCCATGGGGGTGCTGTGGGGCACAGGTGTTGCCGTGGGGCACCGGGTGCGGTGTGGGTGCTGTGGGGGTGCTATGGGGCACAGGGGTGCCGTGGGGCACAGGTGTTGCCGTGGGGCACCGGGTGCGGTGTGGATGCTGTGTGGGTGCTGTGGGGCACAGGGGTGCTGTGGGGTACAGGTGTTGCCGTGGGGCACAGGGGTTGCTGTGTGGGTGCTATGGGGCACAGGGGTGCTGTGGGGTACAGGTGTTGCCGTGGGGCACAGGGGTTGCTGTGTGGGTGCTGTGGGGCACAGGGGTGCTGTGGGGTACAGGTGTTGCCGTGGGGCACAGGGGTTGCTGTGTGGGTGCTATGGGGCACAGGGGTGCTGTGGGGTACAGGTGTTGCCGTGGGGCACAGGGGTTGCTGTGTGGGTGCTGTGGGGCACAGGGGTGCCGTGGGGCACAGGTGTTGCCGTGGGGCACCGGGTGCGGTGTGGATGCTGTGTGGGTGCTGTGGGGCACAGGTGTTGCCGTGGGGCACCGGGTGCGGTGTGGGTGCTGTGTGGGTGCTGTGTGGGTGCGGTGTGGGTGCGGTGTGGGTGCTGTGTGGGTGCTGTGTGGGTGCGGTGTGGGTGCTGTGTGGGTGCTGTGTGGGTGCTGTGTGGGTGCGGTGTGGGTGCTGTGTGGGTGCTGTGTGGGTGCGGTGTGGGTGCTGTGTGGGTGCGGTGTGGGTGCTGTGTGGGTGCGGTGTGGGTGCTGTGTGGGTGCTGTGTGGGTGCGGTGTGGGTGCTGTGTGGGTGCTGTGTGGGTGCGGTGTGGGTGCTGTGTGGGTGCTGTGTGGGTGCGGTGTGGGTGCTGTGTGGGTGCTGTGTGGGTGCGGTGTGGGTGCTGTGTGGGTGCTGTGTGGGTGCGGTGTGGGTGCTGTGTGGGTGCGGTGTGGGTGCTGTGTGGGTGCTGTGGGGTACAGGGGTGCCGTGGGGCACAGGTGTTGCCGTGGGGCACCGGGTGCGGTGTGGATGCTGTGGGGGTGCTGTGTGGGTGCTGTGTGGGTGCTGTGTGGGTGCGGTGTGGGTGCTGTGTGGGTGCTGTGTGGGTGCGGTGTGGGTGCGCGGGTGTGACGTGACGTCGCTGTCCGGCGCCGCAGCTGAACGACCCGAGCCAGCCCAACGACGAGGGCATCACGGCGCTGCACAACGCGATCTGCGGGGCGCACTACGGCATCGTGGAGTTCCTCATCGCCAGCGGAGCCAACGTCAACTCCCCCGACAGCCACGGATGGTGCGGGGGGACCGCGGGCTTGGGATGCGGGTGCGGGTGGGGTGGGGATGGATGGGGATGGGATGGGATGGGATGGGATGGGATGGATGTGTGTGATGGGATGGGATGGATGTCTATTATGGGATGGGATGGATGTGTGTTATGGGATGGGATGGATGTGTGTGATGGGATGGGATGGATGTGTGTGATGGGATGGGATGGATGTGTGTGATGGGATGGGATGGATGTGTGTGATGGGATGGGATGGGAATGGGATGGGATGGGATGGATGTGTGTTATGGGATGGGATGGATGTGTGTGATGGGATGGGATGGATGTGTGTTATGGGATGGGATGCGGATGGATGTGTGTTATGGGATGGGATGGGATGGATGTGTGTGATGGGATGGGATGGATGTGTGTGATGGGATGGGATGGATGTGTGTTATGGGATGGGATGCGGATGGATGTGTGTTATGGGATGGGATGGGATGGATGTGTGTGATGGGATGGGATGGATGTGTGTGATGGGATGGGATGGATGTGTGTGATGGGATGGGATGGATGTGTGTGATGGGATGGGATGGCTGGGGATGGGATGGGGATGGGATAGATGTGTGTGATGGGATGGGATGGGATGGATGTGTGTGATGGGATGGGATGCGGATGGATGTGTGTTATGGGATGGGATGGGATGGATGTGTGTGATGGGATGGGATGGATGTGTGTGATGGGATGGGATGGATGTGTGTTATGGGATGGGATGCGGATGGATGTGTGTTATGGGATGGGATGGGATGGATGTGTGTGATGGGATGGGATGGATGTGTGTGATGGGATGGGATGGCTGGGGATGGGATGGGGATGGGATAGATGTGTGTGATGGGATGGGATGGGATGGATGTGTGTGATGGGATGGGATGGGATGGGATGGGATGGATGTGTGTTATGGGATGGGATGCGGATGGATGTGTGTTATGGGATGGGATGGGATGGATGTGTGTGATGGGATGGGATGGATGTGTGTTATGGGATGGGATGGATGTGTGTTATGGGATGGGATGCGGATGGATGTGTGTTATGGGATGGGATGGGATGGATGTGTGTGATGGGATGGGATGGATGTGTGTTATGGGATGGGATGGGATGGATGTGTGTGATGGGATGGGATGGATGTGTGTGATGGGATGGGATGGATTTGTGTTATGGGATGGGATGGATGTCTATTATGGGATGGGATGGATGTGTGTTATGGGATGGGATGGATGTGTGTGATGGGATGGGATGGATGTGTGTGATGGGATGGGATGGATGTGTGGGATGGGATGGGATGGATGTCTGTTATGGGATGGGATGGATGTGTGTTATGGGATGGGATGGATGTGTGTGATGGGATGGGATGGATGTGTGTGATGGGATGGGATGGGGATGGATGTGTGTTATGGGATGGGATGGATGTGTGTTATGGGATGGGATGGATGTGTGTTATGGGATGGGATGGATGTGTGTGATGGGATGGGATGGATGTGTGTTATGGGATGGGATGCGGATGGATGTGTGTTATGGGATGGGATGGGATGGATGTGTGTGATGGGATGGGATGGATGTGTGTGATGGGATGGGATGGCTGGGGATGGGATGGGGATGGGATAGATGTGTGTGATGGGATGGGATGGGATGGATGTGTGTGATGGGATGGGATGGGATGGGATGGGATGGATGTGTGTTATGGGATGGGATGCGGATGGATGTGTGTTATGGGATGGGATGGGATGGATGTGTGTGATGGGATGGGATGGATGTGTGTGATGGGATGGGATGGATGTGTGTTATGGGATGGGATGCGGATGGATGTGTGTTATGGGATGGGATGGGATGGATGTGTGTGATGGGATGGGATGGATGTGTGTGATGGGATGGGATGGCTGGGGATGGGATGGGGATGGGATAGATGTGTGTGATGGGATGGGATGGGATGGATGTGTGTGATGGGATGGGATGGGATGGGATGGGATGGATGTGTGTTATGGGATGGGATGCGGATGGATGTGTGTTATGGGATGGGATGGGATGGATGTGTGTGATGGGATGGGATGGATGTGTGTTATGGGATGGGATGGATGTGTGTTATGGGATGGGATGCGGATGGATGTGTGTTATGGGATGGGATGGGATGGATGTGTGTGATGGGATGGGATGGATGTGTGTTATGGGATGGGATGGGATGGATGTGTGTGATGGGATGGGATGGATGTGTGTGATGGGATGGGATGGATTTGTGTTATGGGATGGGATGGATTTGTGTTATGGGATGGGATGGATGTCTATTATGGGATGGGATGGATGTGTGTTATGGGATGGGATGGATGTGTGTGATGGGATGGGATGGATGTGTGTGATGGGATGGGATGGATGTGTGGGATGGGATGGGATGGATGTGTGGGATGGGATGGATGTGTGTTATGGGATGGGATGGATGTGTGTGATGGGATGGGATGGATGTCTATTATGGGAAGGGATGCAGATGGATGTGTGTTATGGGATGGGATGCGGATGGATGTGTGTGATGGGATGGGATGGATGTGTGTGATGGGATGGGATGCGGATGGATGTGTGCTATGGGATGGGATGGATGTGTGTGATGGGATGGGATGGATGTGTGTGATGGGATGGGATGGATGTGTGTGATGGGATGGGATGGGGATGGATATGTGTTATGGGATGGGATGGATGTGTGTGATGGGATGGGATGGATGTGTGTTATGGGATGGGATGGATGTCTGTTATGGGATGGGATGGATGTGTGTTATGGGATGGGATGGATGTGTGTTATGGGATGGGATGTGGATGGATGTCTGTTATGGGATGGGATGGATGTGTGTTATGGGATGGGATGGATGTGTGTGATGGGATGGATGTCTGTTATGGGATGGGATGGATGTGTGTTATGGGATGGGATGGATGTCTATTATGGGATGGGAATGGGATGGATGTGTGTTATGGGATGGGGTCTCCCATGGCTCCACCCCTTTCCCCCACCCCAGGACCCCCCTGCACTGCGCGGCCTCGTGCAACGACACCAGTGTCTGCGTGGCCCTGGTGCGCCACGGCGCCGCCATCTTTGCCACCACCACCAGCGACGGCAGCCTGGCCGTGGAGAAGTGTGACCCCTACCGGGAGGGCTACAGCGACTGCTACAACTACCTCACCGGTAGCACCGGGCTGGGGGGGAATGGGGTAATGGGGGCAATGGGGTAATGGGGGGCAATGGGGGAATGGGATAATGGGGGCAATGGGGGTAATGGGGGCAATGGGGTAATGGGGGTAATGGGGTAATGGGGGCAATGGGGTAATGGGGGGCAATGGGATAATGGGGGTAATGGGGCAATGGCATAATGGGGGGCAATGGGAGTAATGGGGTAATAGGGGCAATGGGGTAATGCGGGCAATGGGGTAATGGGGGCAATGGGGGTAATGGGAGTAATGGGGTAATGGGGGCAATGGGGTAATGGGGGTACTAGGGGCAATGGGGGCAATGCGGGCAATGGGGTAATGGGGGTAATGGGGGCAATGGGGGTAATGGAAGTAATGGGGTAATGGGGGTAATGGGAGTAATGGGGTAATGGGGGCAATGGGGTAATGGGGGTAATGGGGTAATGGGAGTAATGGCGTAATGGGGGTAATGGGGTGCAATGGGGTAATGGGATAATGGTGGCAATGGGGGTAATGCAGGTGATGGGAGGCTATAATGGGAATGGGGGTAATGGGGCGTAATGGGGTAATGGGGGGCAATGAGATAATAGGGCAATGGTGGCAATGGGGGTAATGCGGGTGATGGGGGGCTATAAGGGGAATGGGCGTAATGGGGGCAATCAGAGCAATGGGGCAATGATGCTGATGCCCCGTCCCTGTGCCCCACAGAGGTGGAGCAGGGCAATGGGGCTGTGTTGGGGTACCAGGGCTGTGTTCATTGATGCTGATGCCCTGTCCCTGTGCCCCACAGAGGTGGAGAAGGGCAATGGGGCTGTGTTGGGATGCAGGGGCTGTGTTCATTGATGCTGATGCCCCGTCCCTGTGCCCCACAGAGGTGGAGCAGGGCAATGGGGCTGTGTTGGGATGCAGGGGCTGTGTTCATTGATGCTGATGCCCTGTCCCTGTGCCCCACAGAGGTGGAGAAGGGCAATGGGGCTGTGTTGGGATGCAGGGGCTGTGTTCATTGATGCTGATGCCCCGTCCCTGTGCCCCACAGAGGTGGAGCAGGGCAATGGGGCTGTGTTGGGATGCAGGGGCTGTGTTCATTGATGCTGATGCCCTGTCCCTGTGCCCCACAGAGGTGGAGCAGGGCAATGGGGCTGTGTTGGGATGCAGGGGCTGTGTTCATTGATGCTGATGCCCCGTCCCTGTGCCCCACAGAGGTGGAGCAGGGCAATGGGGCTGTGTTGGGGTACCAGGGCTGTGTTCATTGATGCTGATGCCCCGTCCCTGTGCCCCACAGAGGTGGAGCAGGGCAATGGGGCTGTGTTGGGGTACCAGGGCTGTGTTCATTGATGCTGATGCCCCGTCCCTGTGCCCCACAGAGGTGGAGCAGGGCAATGGGGCTGTGTTGGGATGCAGGGGCTGTGTTCATTGATGCTGATGCCCTGTCCCTGTGCCCCACAGAGGTGGAGCAGGGCATGGGGGTGCTCAACAGCGGCGTGGTTTACGCGCTCTGGGATTACAGCGCGGCGCTGGGGGACGAGCTCTCGTTCCGGGAGGGGGAGCCGGTGACGGTGCTGCGGCGGCAGCGCCCCGGGGACGTGGATTGGTGGTGGGGGTCCCTGTACGGGCACGAGGGCTTCGTGCCCCGCAACTACTTTGGGGTGAGTGCGGGGGGGGGGGGGGGGGGTGTCCCGCGTCCATATGGGTGCCCCCATCCCTATCCCCTATGGGTGCCCCCATCCCTATCCCCTATGGGTGCCCCCATCCCTATCCCCTATGGGTGCTCCCATCCCTATCCCCTATGGGTTCCCCCCATCCCTATCCCCTATGAGTGCCCCCATCCCTATCTCCCTATGGGTTCCCCCCATCCCTATCCCCTATGGGTTCCCCCCATCCCTATCTCCCTATGGGTGCCCCCATCCCTATCTCCCTATGGGTTCCCCCCATCCCTATCCCCTATGGGTGCCCCAATCCCTCTCCCCTATGGGTTCCCCCCATCCCTATCGCCTATGGGTGCCCCAATCGCTCTCCCCTATGGGTGTTCCCATCCCTATCCCCTGTGGGTGCCCCCATCCCTATCCCCTATGAGTGCCCCCATCCCTATCCCCTATGGGTTCCCCCCATCCCTATCTCCCTATGGGTGCCCCCATCCCTATCCCCTGTGGGTGCCCCCATCCCTATCCCCTATGGGTTCCCCCCATCCCTATCCCCTATGGGTTCTCCCCATCCCTATCCCCTATGGGTGCCCCCATCCCTATCCCCTATGGGTTCCCCCCATCCCTATCCCCTATGGGTTCCCCCCATCCCTATCCCCTATGGGTTCCCCCCATCCCTATCTCCCTATATGTGCCCCCATCCCTATCCCCTATGGGTTCCCCCCATCCCTATCTCCCTATGGGTGCTCCCATCCCTATCCCCTATGGGTGCCCCCATCCCTATCTCCCTATGGGTTCCCCCATCCCTATCCCCTATGGGTTCCCCCCATCCCTATCTCCCTATGGGTGCTCCCATCCCTATCCCCTATGGGTGCTCCCATCCCTATCCCCTATGGGTTCCCCCCATCCCTATCCCCTATGGGTTCCCCCATCCCTATCCCTATGGGTTCCCCCCATCCCTATCTCCCTATGGGTGCTCCCATCCCTATCCCCTATGGGTGCCCCCATCCCTATCTCCCTATGGGTTCCCCCATCCCTATCCCCTATGGTTTCCCCCCATCCCTATCCCCTATGGGTTCCCCCCATCCCTATCTCCCTATGGGTGCCCCCATCCCTATCCCCTATGGGTTCCCCCCATCCCTATCTCCCTATGGGTGCTCCCATCCCTATCTCCCTATGGGTTCCCCCCATCCCTATCTCCCTATGGGTGCCCCCATCCCTATCCCCTATGGGTTCCCCCCATC
This sequence comes from Pezoporus flaviventris, assembly GCF_033815535.1. NCBI lineage: Eukaryota > Metazoa > Chordata > Aves > Psittaciformes > Psittacidae > Pezoporus > Pezoporus flaviventris. The sequence goes on along the minus strand of NW_026893222.1, from coordinate 20,788 downwards.
CCTATCTCCCTATGGGTGCCCCCATCCCTATCTCCCTATGGGTTCCCCCCATCCCTATCTCCCTATGGGTGTTCCCATCCCTATCCCCTATGGGTGCTCCCATCCCTCTCCCCTATGGGTTCCCCCCATCCCTATCTCCCTATGGGTTCCCCCCATCCCTATCTCCCTATGGGTGCCCCCATCCCTATCTCCCTATGGGTGCCCCCATCCCCATTTCCCCCTCTTCCCCCCCCAGCTCTTCCCCAGGCTCCGCCCCCAGCGCCGGAAGCTCTGAGGGCTCTGAAGAGGCTCCGCCCCCCCCGCGGTGACGTTTCCTCCCCTCCCCTCCCCCCCCGGGTGTTGGCAGCGGTGGCGCCCCCTGGTGGCGGCTCCTCGGGGAGTAAAAACCTTTGGCTGTGCCCGGTCTGCGCCTGCGCGGGGCGGAGGGGGGGGTGGGGTGGGGGCGGTCATTCCATGAGCCCATTTCATGATCCCCGCATCCCGTGATTGTGTGGTCACATGATCCCATCATCCCTGTGATCCCATCATTCCATGATCCTATCATTCCGTGTTCCCTGCACCCCATCATTCTATGGTCACATGATCCCATCATCCCATTGTTCCATGATCCCATCATTCCATGATCTATCATTACATGATCCCTGCGTCCCATCATCCCTGTGATCCCATCATTCCATGATCCCATCATTCCGTGTTCCCTGCACCCCATCATTCTATGGTCACATGATCCCATCATCCCATTGTTCCATGATCCCATCATTCCATGATCTATCGTTACATGATCCCTGCGTCCCATCATCCCTGTGATCCCATCATTCCATGATCCCATCATTCTGTGTTCCCTGCACCCCATCATTCTGTGGTCACATGATCCCATCATCCCATTGTTCCATGATCCCATCATTCCATGATCTATCATTACATGATCCCTGTGTCCCATCATCCCTGTGATCCCATCATTCCATGATCCCATCATTCCGTGTTCCCTGCACCCCATCATTCTGTGGTCACATGATCCCATCATCCCATAAACCTGTGACCCCATCATCCCATTGTTCCCTGATCCAGTTTTTCCATGATCTATCATTACATGATCCCTGCGTCCCATCATTCCATGAGCCTATCATCCCATGAGCCCATCATCCCTGTGAGCCCATCATTCCATGATCCCATCATTCCCTCATCCCTGTGATCCCATCATTCCCTGATCCCATCATTCCCTGATCCCATTGTTCCATCATCCCTGTGATCCCATCATTCCCTGATGCCATCATCCCTGTGAGCCCCGCACCCCATCATTCTGTGATCCCATGATCCTGCCATCCCATCATTCCATGATCACATCATCCCACAAGCCTGTGATCCCATGATCCCATCATTCCATGATTCCATCATTCCATTATCCATTCCATGACTCCATGATCCCATCATCCCATGATCCCATCATTTCATGATCCCATGAATCCATGCTCCCATCATTCCATCATCCCTGTGATCCCAGCATTCCATTATCCCATCATCTCATGAACCTGTGTTCCCATGATTCCATGATTCCATGATCCCATCATCCTATGATTCCATCATCCCATTATCCATTCCATGACTCCATGTTTCCATAATCCCATGATCCCATCATTTCATGATCCCATGAATCCATGCTCCCATCATTCCATCATCCCTGTGATCCCAGCATTCCATTATCCCATCATCTCACGAACCTGTGTTCCCATGATTCCATGATCCCATGATTCCATGATCCCATCATCCTATGATTCCATCATCCCATTATCTATTCCATGACTCCATGTTTCCATGATCCCATGATTTCATGATCCCATGAATCCATGCTCCCATCATTCCCTGATCCCATCATTCCATGATCTCATCATCTCATGACCCTGTGATCCCATGATTCCATGATACCATCATCTATGATCCCATCATCCCGTTATCCATTCCATGTTTCCATAATCCCATGATCCCATCATTCCATGATCCCATGATCCCATCATCTCATGAAGCTGTGATCCCATCATTCCATGATCCCATGATCTCATCATCCCATTATCCATTCCATGACTCCATGATCCCGTGATCCCACCATTTTATGATCCCATCATCCCATTATCCATTCCGTATTTCCATAATCCCGTGATCCCATCATTCCATGATCTCATCATCTCATGACCCTGTGATCCCATGATTCCATGATACCATCATCTATGATCCCATCATCCTATTATCCATTCCATGTTTCCATAATCCCATGATCCCATCATTCCATGATCTTGTGATCCCATCATTCCATGATCTCATCATCTCATGACCCTGTGATCCCATGATTCCATGATACCATCATCTATGATCCCATCATCCTATTATCCATTCCATGTTTCCATAATCCCATGATCCCATCATTCCATGATCTTGTGATCCCATCATTCCATGATCTCATCATCTCATGACCCTGTGATCCCATGATTCCATGATACCATCATCTATGATCCCATCATCCTATTATCCATTCCATGTTTCCATAATCCCATGATCCCATCATTCCATGATCCCATCATCGCATTATCCATGTCATGATCCCATCATCCCATGATCCCATTATTCATTCCATGATCCCATCATCCCGTGATCCCATCATTTTATGATCCCATCATCCCATTTTCCATTCCGTGTTTCCATAATCCCATGAACCCATCATTCCATAATCCCATCATCTCATGACCCTGTGATCCCATCATTCCATGATCCCATCATTCCATGGTCCCATCATCCCATGATCTCATCATCCCATTATCCATTCCATGATCCCTCCATCCCATTATCCATTCCATGATCCCATCATCCCGTGATCCCATCATCGTATGATCCCATCATCCCATTATCCATTCCATGTTTCCATAATCCCATCATTCCATGATCTTGTGATCCCATCATTCCATGATCCCATCATCTCATAACCCTGTGATCCCATCATTCCATGATCCCATCATCCTATTACCCATCCCATGATCCCATGATCCATCCCATGATCTCATTACCCATCCCATGATCTCATGATCCATCCCACGATCCCATTATCCATCCCATGATCCCATGATCCATCTCATGATCCCATCATCCCATGATCCCCTCATTTTATGATCCCATCATCCATCCCATGATCCCATCATCCCATGATCCCCTCATTTTATGATCCCATCATCCCATTATCCATCCCATGATCCCATCATCCCGTTATCCATTCCATGATCCCATGATCCCATCATTTTATGATCCCATGAATCCATGATCCCATCATCCCATGTTCTCATCATCCCATTATCCATTCCATGATCCCATCATTCCATGATCTCATCATCCCATTATCCATTCCATCATCCCATCATCCCATGATCCCATCATTTTATGATCCCATCATCCCATGATCCCATCATTCCATGATCCCATCATCCCATGATCCATTCCATGATCCTATGATCCATCCCATCATCCCATGATCCCATCATTCCATGATCCCATGATCCCATTATCTATCCCATGACCCCATCATCCCATGATCCATCACATGATCCCATTATCCATCTCATGATCCCATCATCCCATGATCCCCTCATTTTATGATCCCATCATCCCATTATCCATTCCATCATCTCATTATCTATCCCATGATCCCATCATCCCATGATCCATCCCATGATCCCATCATTTTATGATCCCATGATCCCATCATTCCATGATCCCATCATTCCATGATCCTATGATCCATCCCATGATCCCATGGTCCCATTATCTATCCCATGATCCCATCATCCCATGATCCATCCCATGATCCCATCATTTTATGATCCCATGATCCCATTATCCATCCCATCATCCCATCATCCCATTATCCATCCCATGATCCCATCATTTTATGACCCCCCGAATCCATGCTCCCATCATTCCATCATCCCATTTGGGATTTGGGGGGGGGGGGGGGGGGCACAGATGGGGCCACCCTGCATCAGACCGGGGGGGGGGGGGCACCAGGATGCATTGGGGTGCCCCCCCCCCATAATGGGGTATCCCAGTCCCGGGGGGGGGGTGGGGGTGGTGAGATTCCCCCCTCCCCCCCCCAGTCCTCTTCCATTGGATGAGTTTTAACCCAAAACGAGCGGATTTTGGGGTTTTCGCTCTAATTTATAAGCACGGATGCGCCCCCCCCCCCCCCCGTTTCTCGCCTTCCCTTGCACAAGGAGCGCCAGCACCGGCCGTTGCCGTGGCAACCGGCGGGAACCCGAAGCCTCTTAAAGGGGCCGCGGCCACCGGAGACACCCCCGGACCCCCCCCCCCCCCAACGCCTCAGTTTCCCCATAGGGAATGGGGGGAGCTATGAGATCCATAGGGCTCTATGGGGGGGGCTGCGAGGGTATGGGGGGGGCTGCAGTTGGTCTATATAGGGGTCTGGGGGGCTGGCTATGAGGTCTATAGGGGTCTGGGGGGGCTATGGGGGGGCTATGGGAGACTAGGGCAGTGTCTATGGGGGTCTACTTGGATCTATAGGGCTCTATGGGGCGGGCTATGAGGGTATAGGAGGGTTATGGGGCGGCTGGGGGGGCTATGAGGTCTATGGGGGGATGTATAGGGGGTTAATGGGGGTCGAGGGGGGGCTATGAGGGTCTGGGTGGGCTATGGGGGGCTATATGGACCTATATAGTGGGGGGGGGTCTATGAGGTCTGGGGGGGGATGTGGGGAGCCCGGGGGGGGTCCATTTCCCATTCTGAGCACCCCGGGGGGGGTCCGACCGCCCCCCCCCCCATGGTCCCCCCCCGTGTCCGGTGGGGCCGGATTTTGGGGGTCCCCGGTGCCGGTTCCTGGTTCCCCCCCCCCCCAAAGCGCCCTCCGAGGCCCCGCCCACCGCGGTGACTGACAGCCCCCCCGCCCAATGGGGGGGCACGCCGGGAGATGGAGTCCCTCCCGCTACCCCCCCCCCGCCCCCCCCCCCGCCCGCCCGGGACCGACGGGGACCTGGGGGGGGGGGGGGGGGGGGCGAGCACCGGGACCGGGAGGGGCGGGGAGGGGGGGGGGGGGCACCGGGGCTGGGACCGATCCCGGTCGGGGGGGGGGAACCGGGAACTATCGGGATCCGGACCCGAAAGGGGGGGGGGATTTGGGGGGGGGGGGGGGGGGGAAGGAAAACCGGGGCTGAACCCCGCCGCCCCCTCCCCGTGCCCGAGCGGCGGAGCGGCCCCGGCGGCGCAAAATGGCCACGGCGCTGCACAAGCCCCTCAAATGGTGAGTGACCCCCCCCCAGCGCCGGTACCGGCGGGGGGGGGCACCGGGAGGGATCCCCCGGGATGGAGATACCGGTAAGGGCGGGGATGGAGCCGCCGGTATCAGGCGGGATGGAGCCACCGGTATGGGTGGGAGGGGATGGGGATCCCCCCCCTCCCCGGTATCAGCGGGAAGGGACCTACCGGGAATGGAGCATCCGGTACCGGGCGGGAGGGATGAACCGGAGATGGAGCCGCCGGTATTGACGGGGAGGCACCCACCGGGGATGGAGGCTCCGGTACCGGAGGGGAGGGACCCACCGAGATCGGAGGCTCCGGTACGGGCCGGGATGGATCCACCGAGGATGGAGCATCCGGTACTGGCGGGGAGGGAGGCACCGAGAGGGATCCCCGGGCTCCGGCGGGGATGGAACCTCCGGTTCCGGTCGGGAGGGACCTGCAGGGGATGGAGCCTCCGGTACCGGAGGGGTTGGCTCCATCGGGAGGGATCCCCGGGCTCCGACGGGAACGGAGCCTCCGGTACCGGTTGGAAGGGACCTACCGAGGATGGAGCCTCCGGTCCCGGAGGGAGGGACCCCCGGTCCCGTTCCCGGTGCCCGCCCCGGTCCCACCGTCCGGCCGCGCTGGGGGCGGGAGGACCCGTCCGTGGGGCCGGACCCCGCCCCCCCGCTCCCATGTCCCCCTTCCCCCCCCCCCCTTGTCCATCCCAACCCCCCCCCACCCCCCCACCCCCCCCCCCCTCCCCTGTCCGGGACCCGGCGCCCCCCGCTGGCACCGGACGCTTCATGCACCCGGGGGGGGGGGGGGGGGTTCGGGGGTCCCGGACACGGAGGGGGTGGGGGGAGGTGTCCCCATTCCCATAACGGGGCCGGGACCCAGTCACGGGTGGGGGTGGGGTGCGGGTGCTGGGGGGTTTTGGGGTGCGGGTTGGAAGGGGTTAGGGGGGGTTGGGGGGCCCCGGGGTTTTTGGGGTGCGGTTTTAGGGGGGGTCCCGAGGGATTGCGGGTGGGGGTTGGGGACGGGAGGTTTTGGGGTGCGGGTGTTGGGGGCATTCGAGGGGGGGGGGGTGTCCCGGTGTTTTGGGGTTTGGGTCCGGTCTGACCCATGCCCCGCAGGCCGGGGGTTGGGGGGATTTGGGGTGCGAGTCCCGGTGCTGAGTGCGGGTCCCGGTGCCGGTCCCGCTGCTGGGGGTTCAGATCCTGATGTGGGGGAAGGTCCCTGTGCTGGGCGCGGGTCCCAGTGTGGGTGCAGGTCCTGGTGCTGGTGTTGGGGTGCGGTTGCTGGTGTTGGGTGCAGGTCCCAGTGCAGGTCCCGATGTGGGTGCCAGTGTTAGAGTGCAGGTCCTGATGCAGGTCCCAGTGCTGGGGTGCAGGTCCCGGTGTTGGGTGCAGGTCTCGGTGCGGGTCCCAGTGCTGGGGTGTGGGTGCTGCCATTGGGGTCCCGCTGCAGGTCCTGGTGCTGGGGTACAGGTGCCGGTGCTGGGGTGCGGGTGCCAGCATGGGTGCCGGCGCTGGGTGCGGGTCCCGGTGCTGGGTGTGGGTGCTGCCGTTGGGGTCCCGGTACTGGGTGCGGGTCTTGGTGCTGAGTGCGGATGCTGCCGTTGGGGTCCCAGTGCTGGGTGCAGGTGCTGCCGTTGGGGTCCCGGTGCTGGGTGCGGGTCTTGGTGCGGGGTGTGGGTGCTGCCGTTGGGGTCCCGGGGCTGGGTGCGGGTGCTGCCGTTAGGGTCCCGGTGCTGGGTGCGGGTGCCGATGCAGGTCCCAGTGTTGGGGTGCGGGTCCCGGTGCTGGGTGTGGGTCTCGTTGCTGAGTGTGGATGCTGCCGTTGGGGACACGGTGCTGGGTGCGGGTGCCGGTGTTGGGGTACGTGTCCCGGTGCTGGGTGCAGGTGCTGGTGCAGGTCCCAGTGTTGGGGTGCGGGTCTCGGTGCTGAGTGTGGATGCTGCCGTTGGGGACACGGTGCTGGGTGCGGGTGCCGGTGCTGGGGTACGTGTCCCGGTGCTGGGTGCAGGGCCCGGTGCTGGGTGTGGGTCCCGGTGCTGGGTGTGGGTGCTGCCGTTGGGGTCCCGGTGCTGGGTGCGGGTCTCCGTGCTGAGTGCAGGTGCTGCCGTTGGGGTCCCGGTGCTGGGTGCGGGTGCTGCCGTTGGGGTCCCGGTGCTGGGTGCGGGTGCTGCCGTTGGGGTCCCGGTGCTGGGTGCGGGTGCCGGTGTTGGGGTGTGTGTCCCGGTGCTGGGTGCAGGTCCCGGTGCTGGGTGCGGGTCCTGGTGCTGGGTGCGGGTGCCGATGTTGGGGTGCAGGTCCCGGTGCTGGGTGCGGGTCCGGTGCTGGGTGCGGGTGCTGCCGTTGGGGTCCCGGTGCTGGGTGCGGGTGCTTCCGTTGGGGTCCCGGTGCTGGGTGCGGGTGCTTCCGTTGGGGTCCCGGTGCTGGGTGCGGGTGCTTCCGTTGGGGTCCCGGTGCTGGGTCTCGGTGCTGCCGTTGGGGTCCCGGTGCGGGTGTCCCTGACCGGTGCCCCGCAGCCCGGGGGAGGAGTTCTACCGCGCGGCGCTCGAGCACTGCCGCAGCTACAACGCGCGGCTCTGCGCGGAGCGCGGCTCCCGCCTGCCCTTCCTGGACAACCAGACCGGGGTGGCCCAGGGCAACTGCTACATCTGGATGGAGCGCACGCACCGGAGGCCCGGTGAGAGACTCCCCCCCCCGGTCGCCATGGACCCCCCCCCTTGAGCCCATGGATCCCCTTGTGCACATGGACCCCCTGTGCCCATCACCCCCTGTGCCTATGGACCCCTTTGTGCCCATCACCCTCTGTGGCCATCACCCCCCCTGTGCCCATCACCTCCTGTCCCCATCACCCCTGTGCCCATCACCCCCCTGTGCCCATCACCTCCTGTCCCCATCACCCCTGTGCCCATCACCCCCCTGTGCCCATCACCCCCTTTGTGCCCATCACCTCCTTTGTGCCCATGGATCCGTTTGTGGCCAACACCCCTGTGCCCATCATCCCCCTGTGCACATCACCCCCTGTGCCCATGGACCCCTTTGTGCCCATGGACCCCTCTGTGCCCATCACCCCCCTATGCCTATCACCCCCTTTGTGCCCATCACCCGCTTTGTGCCCATCACCCTCCTGTGCCCATCACCACCCTGAGCCCATCACCCCCCTGTGCCCATTACCCCCTTTGTGCCCATCACCCTCCTGTGCCCATCACCCCCCTGAGCCCACCACCCCCTGTATGCCCATCACCCCTGTGCCCATGGACCCCTTTGTGCCCATCACATCACTGTGCCCATCACCCCCCCATGCCCATCACACCACTGTGCCCATCACCCCCTGTGCCCATCACCCCTGTGCCCATGGACCCCTTTGTGTCCATAACACCACTGTGCCCATCACCCCCTGTGCCCATCACCCCCTTTGTGCCCATCACCCCCCCATGCCCATCACCCCACTGTGCCCATCACCCCTTTAGTGCTCATCACCCCCGTGCCCATAACCCTGTGCCCATGCACCCCTTTGTGCCCATAACTCCCTGTGCCCATCAACCCCTCCGTTCCAATCAACCCCTCCGTTCCTATAAACCCCTTTGTGCCCATCACCCCCCCTGTGCCCATCACCCCCCTGCGCCAACCAACCCCCCCCCCCCCCCTTACCCATTACCCCCATACCCATCACACCCCCATGCCCACCCTGTGTTCCAGGGCTGTCCCCAGGCCAGCTCTACACGTATCCAGCCCGGTGCTGGCGCAAGAAGCGGCGCTTGAACATCCTGGAGGACCCACGACTGCGGCCCTGTGAGCTATGGGGGGACATGGGGGGGGTTATGCTCATGGGTGGATATGGGGCAACATGGGGGGCATGGGGGACCCTGACCCCCCCTGTGACCCACAGACTGTGAGGTGCCTCTGCGCAAGGAGGGGGCCCCAGGGCTGCCTGAGGGGCCGGTGCTGGAGGCGCTGCTCAGTGCGGAGCCCATGGACAGGAGAGGGGACACCAGGGAGGAGGAGACAGCACTGGAGGGACCAGTGAGTTCATCATCATCCATCACCAGTCCATCACTCATCCATCATCCGTCATCTTCCATCCTTCCATAAATCCAGCCATCATCCATTCATCATCCACCCATCCCACCCATCCATCCATCCATCCATCCATCCATCCATCCATCCATCATCCCTCCATCCCTCATCCATCCATCCATCCATCATCCATCCATCCATCCATCAATCCATCATCCATCCATCATCCATCCATCCATAATCCAATCATACCTCCATCCATCATCCATCCATCATCCATCCATCCATCCATCATCCATCATCCATCCATCCATCATCCATCCATCCATCATCCGTCCATCCATCATCTGTCCATCCATCATCCATCCATCATCCATCCATCCATCATCCATCCATCCATCCATCCATCCATCCATCCATCCATCCATCCATCCATCCATCCTGCAACCATCATCCATCATCCATCCACCCATCCATCCACCCATTCATCCATCCATCCATCCATCCATCCATCCATCCATCATCCCTCCATCCCTCATCCATCCATCCATCCATCAATCCATCATCCATACATCATCCATCCATCCATAATCCAACCATCATACCTCCATCCATCGTCCATCCATCATCCATTGATCCATCCATCCATCCATCCATCCATCCATCATCCGTCCATCATCCATCCATCCACCCATCATCCATCCATCCATCGTCCATCCATCATCTGTCCATCCACCCATCATCCATCCATCCATCCAACCATCATCCATCCATCCACCATCCATCCCTCAATCCATCCATCATCCATCCATCCCTCCATCATCCATCATCCCTCCATCCATCATCCATCCATCCATCCATCCATCCATCATCCATCCACCCATCATCCATCCATCCATCCATCATCCATCCATCCATCATCCATCCACCCATCATCCATCCATCCATCCATCATCCATCCATCATCCATCATCCATCCATCCATCCATCCATCCATCCATCCATCCATCATCCAACCATCCACCCATCCATCCATCATCATCCATCCATCCATCCATCCATCCATCCATCATCCATCCATCCATCATCCATCCGTCATCCATCCATCCATCATGCATCCATCCATCCATCCATCCGTCATCCATCCATCCATCCATCCATCCATCATCCATCCGTCATCCATCCATCCATCATCATCCATCCATCCATCATCATCCATCCATCCATCCATCATCCATCCATCATCCATCCATCATCCATCATCCATCCATCCATCATCCATCCAACCATCATCCATTCATCCACCATCCATCCATCATCCATCCATCCATCATCAATCCATCATCCATCCATCCATCATCAATCCATCATCCATCCATCCATCATCCATCATCCATCCACCATCCATCCATCCATCCATCATCCATCCATCCATCCATCATCCATCCATCCATCATCCATCCATCCATCATTCATCCATCCACCATCC
>NW_026893222.1:0-5000 GCF_033815535.1 Pezoporus flaviventris | reverse complement strand
CCATCCATCCATCATCCATCCAACCATCATCCATTCATCCACCATCCATCCATCATCCATCCATTCATCATCAATCCATCATCCATCCATCCATCATCAATCCATCATCCATCCATCCATCATCCATCATCCATCCACCATCCATCCATCATCCATCATCCATCCATCCATCATCCATCATCAATCCATCATTCATCCATCCACCATCCATCCATCCATCCATCATCCATCCATCATCCACCATCCATCCATCATCCATCCATCCGTCATCCATCCATCCATCCATCCATCATCCTCCATCCATCATCCGTCCATCCATCCATCCATCCATCATCCATCCATCATCCATCCATCCATCCATCATCCATCCATACACCATCCATCATCCATCATCCATCCATCATCCATCCATCATCCGTCCATCCATCCATCCATCATCCATCCATCCATCCATCATCCATCCATCATCCATCCATCCATCCATCATCCATCCATCCGTCATCCATCCATCCATCCATCATCCGTCCATCCATCATCCGTCCATCCATCCATCCATCAATCATCCATCCATCATCCATCATCCATCCATCATCCATCCATACACCATCCATCATCCATCATCCATCCATCATCCATCCATCCATCCATCCATCCATCATCCATCCATCATCCATCCATCCATCCATCATCCATCCATCATCCATCCATCCATCCATCCATCATCCATCCATCCATCCATCCATCATCCATCCATCATCCATCCATCCATCCATCATCCATCCATCCATCATCCGTCCATCCATCATCCATCATCCATCTATCCATCCACCATCAATCCATCATCCATCCATCCATCCATCATGCATCCATCATCCATCCATCCATCCATCCATCCATCCATCCATCCATCCATCCATCATCCATCCACCCATCCACCATCCATCATCCATCCATCATCCATCCATCCATCCATCCATCATCCATCCATCCATCCATCCATCATCCATCCATACATCATCCATCATCCATCCATCATCCATCCATCCATCCATCCATCATCTATCCATCATCCATCCATCCATCCATCATCCATCCATCATCCGTCCATCCATCCATCCATCCATCCATCCATCCATCCATCATCCATCCATCATCCATCCATCCATCCATCATCCATCCATCCATCATCCGTCCATCCATCATCCATCATCCATCTATCCATCCACCATCAATCCATCATCCATCCATCCATCCATCATGCATCCATCATCCATCCATCCACCATCCATCCATCATCCATCCACCATCCATCATCCATCCATCATCCGTCCATCCATCCATCCATCATCCATCCATCCATCCATCCATCCATCATCCATCCATCATCCATCCATCCATCCATCATCCATCCATCCATCATCCGTCCATCCATCATCCATCATCCATCTATCCATCCACCATCAATCCATCATCCATCCATCCATCCATCATGCATCCATCATCCATCCATCCATCCATCCATCCATCCATCCATCCATCCATCCATCATCCATCCATCATCCATCCATCCATCCATCATGCATCCATCATCCATCCATCCATCCATCATCCATCCACCCATCCACCATCCATCATCCATCCATCATCCATCCATCCATCCACCATCCATCATCCATCCACCATCCATCCATCATCCATCCATCCATCATCCATCCATCATCCATCCATCCATCCATCCATCCATCCACCATCCATCATCCATCCACCATCCATCCATCATCCATCCATCCATCATCCATCCATCCATCATCCATCCATCATCCATCCATCCATCATCCATCCATCCATCCATCATCCATCCATCCATCATCCATCCGTCATCCATCCATCCATCATGCATCCATCCATCCATCCATCCGTAATCCATCCATCCATCCATCCATCCATCATCCATCCGTCATCCATCCATCCATCATCATCCATCCATCCATCATCATCCATCCATCCATCCATCATCCATCCATCCATCCATCATCATCCATCCATCCATCATCATCCATCCATCCATCCATCATCCATCCATCATCCATCCATCATCCATCATCCATCCATCCATCATCCATCCAACCATCATCCATTCATCCACCATCCATCCATCATCCATCCATCCATCATCAATCCATCATCCATCCATCCATCATCAATCCATCATCCATCCATCCATCATCCATCATCCATCCACCATCCATCCATCCATCCATCATCCATCCATCCATCCATCATCCATCCATCCATCATCCATCCATCCATCATTCATCCATCCACCATCCATCCATCCATCCATCCATCCATCCATCCATCCATCATCCATCCATCATCCATCCATCCATCCATCCATCCATCATCCATCCATCCATCATCCATCCATCCATCCATCATCCGTCCATCCATCATCCGTCCATCCATCCATCCATCCATCATCCATCCATCATCCATCATCCATCCATCATCCATCCATACACCATCCATCATCCATCATCCATCCATCATCCATCCATCCATCCATCCATCATCCATCCATCATCCATCCATCCATCCATCATCGATCCATCATCCGTCCATCCATCCATCCATCATCCATCCATCCATCCATCCATCATCCATCCATCATCCATCCATCCATCCATCATCCATCCATCCATCATCCGTCCATCCATCATCCATCATCCATCCATCCATCCACCATCAATCCATCATCCATCCATCCATCCATCATGCATCCATCATCCATCCATCCATCCATCCATCCATCCATCCATCCATCCATCCATCCATCATCCATCCATCATCCATTCAACCATCCATCATCCATCCATCCATCCATCATCCGTCCATCCATCCATCATCCATCCATCCATCATCCATCCATCCATCATTCATCCATCCACCATCCATCCATCCATCATCCATCCATCATCCATCCATCCATCCATCATCCATCCATCCATCATCCATCCATCCATCCATCATCCGTCCATCCATCATCCGTCCATCCATATCTCGCATCCATCCATCATCCATCCATCCATCCATCATCCATCCATCATCCATCCATACACCATCCATCATCCATCATCCATCCATCATCCATCCATCCATCCATCATCCATCCATCATCCATCCACCCATCCACCATCCATCATCCATCCATCATCCATCCATCCATCCACCATCCATCCACCATCCATCCATCATCCATCCATCCATCATCCATCCATCCATCATCCATCCATCATCCATCCATCCATCCATCCATCCATCCATCCATCCATCCATCCATCATCCATCCATCCATCATCCATCCGTCATCCATCCATCCATCATGCATCCATCCATCCATCCATCCGTAATCCATCCATCCATCCATCCATCATCCATCCGTCCATCCATCCATCCATCATCATCCATCCATCATCCATCCATCCATCCATCCATCCATCCATCCATCCATCATCCATCCATCCATCCATCCATCCATCCATCATCATCCATCCATCCATCATCATCCATCCATCCATCCATCATCCATCCATCCATCATCCATTCATCATCCATCCATCCATCCATCCATCATCCATCCATCATCCATCCATCATCCATCCATCCATCATCCATCATCCATCCATCCATCATCCATCCAACCATGGGGCACCCAACCATGGGATCACCCAACAATGGGGACACCCAAGCATGGTATCACCCAACTATGGGGTCACCCAACCAATGGGGCACCCAACCATGGGACACCCAACCATGGGATCACCCAACCATGGGGACACCCAAGCATGGGGGCATCCAACCATGGGGACACCCAACCATGGGGTCACCAAACCAATGGGGCACCCACCCATGGTATCACCCACCCATGGGGTCACCCAACCATGGGATCACCCAACCCTCACCCCCCCACCCCATAGGCCCCCCATAGGACCCACATAGACCGAGCGGTAGGGATGTCCATAGAAGGAGAAGGTCTCCCATAGGATGATCTCTGGGCTCATCCCATCGTCCTCATGGGGGGTGGCTTCGTCTCCAGCCTCTGCCCCATAGGGGTACAGCAGTCCTAAGGGAGGGACACCATTGCTATGGGGCTGGGACCCACATGGTGGCCCAGGGCCCCACATTGTCTCTATGGGACCTTCCAATATGGGGCTGGGACCCCCCCCACTATGGGTTTAAGACCCCAACCTATGGGTCTGCCCCCCACCCTTTCCATGGGTTCCAATGGGACGAGGAGGCACCCATGGGTGCCCCTCATGCCCCCACAGTGCCCCCACTCACCTGGGGGACTCCTGGGCCCCCCACATGTTCCCAGCGGTCCCCAGGGATCCGTGAGGAGGAGGAGGATGACGGGGAGAGCCTTCATCTGCCCAGGCTAGGAGCCAGGGGGCATCCTTCATCCATACCCCATATACCATACCCAATACCCCATACCCCATACCCCATACCCCATACCCCATATCCCATATTCCATATCCCATACCCCATACCCCATACCCCATATCCCATATCCCATATTCCATATCCCATACCCCATACCCCATACCCCATATCCCGTACCCCATATCTCATACCCCATACCCCATATCCCACACCCCATATCCCATACCCCATACCCCATATCCCATATTCCATATCCCATACCCCATATCTCATACCCCATACCCCATATCCCACACCCCATACCCCATACCCCATATCCCATATCCCATACCCCATATATCATACCCCATATCCCGTACCCCATACCCCATATCCCATATCCCATATCCCATTCCCCATACCCCATACCCCATACCCCATATCCCATATCCCATACCCCGTACCCCGTACCTCATTCCCCATACCCCATACCCCATATCCCATATCCCATGCCCCATATCTCATACCCCGTACCCCATACCCCATACCCCATACCCCATATCCCATACCCCATATCA